>NC_141757.1:3774953-4083415 GCF_982258835.1 Parasteatoda tepidariorum | reverse complement strand
TCAAATATAAGCTGTATAAAATTATTTTAAAACATTTTTTTTCAAATAATTTAAAGCATCTCCGATTTTAGCGACATCTGCATTAAGAAAGTAGATGGACAAGGAAAAATTAAAATTTTTTAATAATCTTCTACAAATATTTTTACACAAAATTTTATATTTTTGAAAATTTTGACACATATCTTTTCGCATGAAATTAATATCAAGAACCTCTTTGAAACCAAAAAAATTTGAAAAATCTTGAAAGTGTCCAGGAATGATCCAATAAAATGCGGCAATTAATAACCGCATGTAAATAAAAGAAAACAACATCATAAACCGTTACAGAGTGTTGGATCCTTAAAATATAAGCTGTATAAAATTATTTTAAAACATTTTTTTCCAAATAATTTATAGCATCTCCGATTTTAGCGACATCTGCATTAAGAAAGTAGACGGACAAGGACAAATTACAATTTTTTTAATAATCTTCTACAAATATTTTTTCACAAAACTATATATTTTTGAAAATTTTGACACATATCCTTTCGCATGAAATTAATATCAAGAACCTTTTTGAAACCAAAAGAATTTGAAAAATCTTGAAAGTGTCCAGGAATGATCCAATAAAATGCGGCAATTAATAACCGCATGTAAATAAAAGAAAACAACAACATAAACCGTTATAGAGTGTTGGATCCTTAAAATATAAGCTGTATAAAATTATTTTAAAACATTTTTTTCCAAATAATTTATAGCATCTCCAATTTTAGCGACATCAGCATAAAGAAAGTAGATGGACAAGGACAAATTAGAATTTTTTTAATAATCTTCTACAAATATTTTTTCACAAAACTATATATTTTTGAAAATTTAGACACATATCCTTTCGCATGAAATTAATATCAAGAACCTCTTTGAATCCAAAAAATTTTGAAAAATCTTGAAAGTGTCCAGGAATGATCCAATAAAATGCGGCAATTAATAACCGCATGTAAATAAAAGAAAACAGCATCATAAACCGTTATAGAGTGTTGGATCCTTAAAATATAAGCTGTATAAAATTATTTTAAAACATTTTTTTCCAAATAATTTATAGCATCTCCGATTTTAGCGACATCTGCATTAAGAAAGTAGATGGACAAGGACAAATTACAATTTTTTTAATAATCTTCTACAAATATTTTTTCAAAAAACTATATATTTTTGAAAATTTAGACACATATCCTTTCGCATGAAATTAATATCAAGAACCTCTTTGAAACCAAAAAAATTAGAAAAATCTTGAAAGTGTCCAGGAATGATCCAAAAAAATGCGGCAATTGATAACCGCATGTAAATAAAAGAAAACAACAACATAAAACGTTATAGAGTGTTGGATCCTTAAAATATAAGCTGTATAAAATTATTTTAAAACATTTTTTTTCCAAATAATTTATAGCATCTCCGATTTTATCGACATCGGCATAAAGAAAGTAGATGGACAAGGACAAATTATAATTTTTTTAATAATCTTCTACAAATATTTTTACACAAAACTATATATTTTTGAATATTTTGACACATATACTTTCGCATGAAATTAATACCAAGAACCTCTTTGAAACCAAAAAAATTAGAAAAATCTTGAAAGTGTCCAGGAAATGATCCACTAAAATTCGGCAATTAATAGCCGCATGTAAATAAAAGAAAACAACATCATAAACCGTTATAGAGTGTTGGATCCTTCAAATATAAGCTGTATAAAATTATTTTAAAACATTTTTTTTCAAATAATTTAAAGCATCTCCGATTTTAGCGACATCTGCATTAAGAAAGTAGATGGACAAGGAAAAATTAAATTTTTTTAATAATCTTCTACAAATATTTTTTCACAAAACTATATATTTTTGAAAATTTTGACACATATCCTTTCGCATGAAATTAATTTCAAGAACCTTTTTGAAACCAAAAAAATTTGAAAAATCTTGAAAGTGTCCAGGAATGATCCAATAAAATGCGGCAATTAATAACCACATGTAAATAAAAGGAAACAACAACATAAAGCGTTATAGAGTGTTGGATCCTTAAAATATAAGCTGCATAAAAATATTTTAAAACATTTTTTTCCAAATAATTTAAAGCATCCCCGATTTTAGCGATATCTGCATTAAGAAAGTAGATGGGCAAGGAAAAATTAAAATTTTTTAATAATCTTCTACAAATATTTTTACACAAAACTATATATTTTTGAAAATTTTGACACATATCCTTTCGCATGAAATTAATATCAAGAACCTCTTTGAAACCAAACAAATTTGAAAAATCTTGAAAGTGTCCAGGAATGATCCAATAAATTGCGGCAATTAATAACCGCATGTAAATAAAAGAAAACAGCATCATAAACCGTTATAGAGTGTTGGATCCTTAAAATATAAGCTGTATAAAATTATTTTAAAACATTTTTTTCCAAATAATTTATAGCATCTCCGATTTTAGCGACATCGGCATAAAGAAAGTAGATGGACAAGGAAAAAATAAAATTTTTTAATAATCTTCTACAAATATTTTTACACAAAATTTTATATTTTTGAAAATTTTGACACATATCTTTTCGCATGAAATTAATATCAAGAACCTCTTTGAAACCAAAAAAATTTGAAAAATCTTGAAAGTGTCCAGGAATGATCCAATAAAATGCGGCAATTAATAACCGCATGTAAATAAAAGAAAACAACATCATAAACCGTTATAGAGTGTTGGATCCTTAAAATATAAGCTGTATAAAATTATTTTAAAACATTTTTTTCCAAATAATTTAAAGCATCTCCGATTTTAGCGAAAGTAGATGGGCAAGGACAAATTATAATTTTTTTAATAATCTTCTACAAATATTTTTACACAAAACTATATATTTTTGAATATTTTGACACATATATTTTCGCATGAAATTAATACCAAGAACCTCTTTGAAACCAAAAAAATTAGAAAAATCTTGAAAGTGTCCAGGAAATGATCCACTAAAATGCGGCAATTAATAACCGCATGTAAATAAAAGAAAACAACATCATAAACCGTTATAGAGCGTTGGATCCTTCAAATATAAGCTGTATAAAATTATTTTAAAACATTTTTTTTTCAAATAATTTAAAGCATCTCCGATTTTAGCGACATCTGCATTAAGAAAGTAGATGGGCAAGGAAAAATTAAAATTTTTTAATAATCTTCTACAAATATTTTTACACAAAATTTTATATTTTTGAAAATTTTGACACATATCTTTTCGCATGAAATTAATATCAAGAACCTCTTTGAAACCAAAAAAATTTGAAAAATCTTGAAAGTGTCCAGGAATGATCCAATAAAATGCGGCAATTAATAACCGCAAGTAAATAAAAGAAAACAACATCATAAACCGTTACAGAGTGTTGGATCCTTAAAATATAAGCTGTAGAAAATTATTTTAAAACATTTTTTTCCAAATAATTTATAGCATCTCCGATTTTAGCGACATCTGCATTAAGAAAGTAGACGGAAAAGGACAAATTACAATTTTTTTAATAATCTTCTACAAATATTTTTTCACAAAACTATATATTTTTGAAAATTTTGACACATATCCTTTCGCATGAAATTAATATCAAGAACCTTTTTGAAACCAAAAGAATTTGAAAAATCTTGAAAGTGTCCAGGAATGATCCAATAAAATGCGGCAATTAATAACCGCATGTAAATAAAAGAAAACAACAACATAAACCGTTATAGAGTGTTGGATCCTTAAAATATAAGCTGTATAAAAATATTTTAAAACATTTTTTTCCAAATAATTTATAGCATCTCCGATTTTAGCGACATCAGCATAAAGAAAGTAGATGGACAAGGACAAATTAGAATTTTTTTAATAATCTTCTACAAATATTTTTACTCAAAACTATATATTTTTGAAAATTTAGACACATATCCTTTCGCATGAAATTAATATCAAGAACCTCTTTGAAACCAAAAAAATTAGAAAAATCTTGAAAGTGTCCAGGAATGATCCAATAAAATGCGGCAATTAATAACCACATGTAAATAAAAGAAAACAACAACATAAAACGTTATAGAGTGTTGGATTCTTAAAATATAAGCTGTATAAAATTATTTTAAAACATTTTTTTCGAAATAATTTATAGCATCTCCGATTTTAGCGGCATCGACATAAAGAAAGTAGATGGACAAGGACAAATTATTATTCTTTCAATAATCTTCTACAAATATTTTTACACAAAACTATATATTTTTGAAAATTTAGACACATATCCTTTCGCATGAAATTAATATCAAGAACCTCTTTGAAACCAAAAAATTTTGAAAAATCTTGAAAGTGTCCAGGAATGATGCAATAAAATGCGGCAATTAATAACCGCATGTAAATAAAAGAAAACAGCATCATAAACCGTTATAGAGTGTTGGATCCTTAAAATATAAGCTGTATAAAATTATTTTAAAACATTTTTTTCCAAATAATTTATAGCATCTCCGATTTTAGCGACATCTGCATTAAGAAAGTAGATGGACAAGGACAAATTACAATTTTTTTAATAATCTTCTACAAATATTTTTTCAAAAAACTATATATTTTTGAAAATTTAGACACATATCCTTTCGCATGAAATTAATATCAAGAACCTCTTTGAAACCAAAAAAATTAGAAAAATCTTGAAAGTGTCCAGGAATGATCCCAAAAAATGCGGCAATTAATAACCGCATGTAAATAAAAGAAAACAGCATCATAAACCGTTATAGAGTGTTGGATCCTTAAAATATAAGCTGTATAAAATTATTTTAAAACATTTTTTTCCAAATAATTTATAGCATCTCCGATTTTAGCGACATCAGCATAAAGAAAGTAGATGGACAAGGACAAATTACAATTTTTTTAATAATCTTCTACAAATATTTTTACTCAAAACTATATATTTTTGAAAATTTAGACACATATCCTTTCGCATGAAATTAATATCAAGAACCTCTTTGAAACCAAAAAAATTAGAAAAATCTTGAAAGTGTCCAGGAATGATCCAATAAAATGCGGCAATTAATAACCACATGTAAATAAAAGAAAACAACAACATAAAACGTTATAGAGTGTTGGATTCTTAAAATATAAGCTGTATAAAATTATTTTAAAACATTTTTTTCGAAATAATTTATAGCATCTCCGATTTTAGCGGCATCGACATAAAGAAAGTAGATGGACAAGGACAAATTATTATTCTTTCAATAATCTTCTACAAATATTTTTACACAAAACTATATATTTTTGAAAATTTAGACACATATCCTTTCGCATGAAATTAATATCAAGAACCTCTTTGAAACCAAAAAATTTTGAAAAATCTTGAAAGTGTCCAGGAATGATCCAATAAAATGCGGCAATTAATAACCGCATGTAAATAAAAGAAAACAGCATCATAAACCGTTATAGAGTGTTGGATCCTTAAAATATAAGCTGTATAAAATTATTTTAAAACATTTTTTTCCAAATAATTTATAGCATCTCCGATTTTAGCGACATCTGCATTAAGAAAGTAGATGGACAAGGACAAATTACAATTTTTTTAATAATCTTCTACAAATATTTTTTCAAAAAACTATATATTTTTGAAAATTTAGACGCATATCCTTTCGCATGAAATTAATATCAAGAACCTCTTTGAAACCAAAAAAATTAGAAAAATCTTGAAAGTGTCCAGGAATGATCCCAAAAAATGCGGCAATTAATAACCGCATGTAAATAAAAGAAAACAGCATCATAAACCGTTATAGAGTGTTGGATCCTTAAAATATAAGCTGTATAAAATTATTTTAAAACATTTTTTTTCCAAATAATTTATAGCATCTCCGATTTTATCGACATCGGCATAAAGAAAGTAGATGGACAAGGACAAATTATAATTTTTTTAATAATCTTCTACAAATATTTTTACACAAAACTATATATTTTTGAATATTTTGACACATATACTTTCGCATGAAATTAATACCAAGAACCTCTTTGAAACCAAAAAAATTAGAAAAATCTTGAAAGTGTCCAGGAAATGATCCACTAAAATGCGGCAATTAATAACCGCATGTAAATAAAAGAAAACAACATCATAAACCGTTATAGAGTGTTGGATCCTTCAAATATAAGCTGTATAAAATTATTTTAAAACATTTTTTTTCAAATAATTTAAAGCATCTCCGATTTTAACGACATCTGCATTAAGAAAGTAGATGGACAAGGAAAAATTAAATTTTTTTAATAATCTTCTACAAATATTTTTTCACAAAACTATATATTTTTGAAAATTTTGACACATATCCTTTCGCATGAAATTAATTTCAAGAACCTTTTTGAAACCAAAAAAATTTGAAAAATCTTGAAAGTGTCCAGGAATGATCCAATAAAATGCGGCAATTAATAACCACATGTAAATAAAAGGAAACAACAACATAAAGCGTTATAGAGTGTTGGATCCTTAAAATATAAGCTGTATAAAATTATTTTAAAACATTTTTTTCCAAATAATTTAAAGCATCCCCGATTTTAGCGATATCTGCATTAAGAAAGTAGATGGGCAAGGAAAAATTAAAATTTTTTAATAATCTTCTACAAATATTTTTACACAAAACTATATATTTTTGAAAATTTTGACACATATCCTTTCGCATGAAATTAATATCAAGAACCTCTTTGAAACCAAACAAATTTGAAAAATCTTGAAAGTGTCCAGGAATGATCCAATAAAATGCGGCAATTAATAACCGCATGTAAATAAAAGAAAACAGCATCATAAACCGTTATAGAGTGTTGGATCCTTAAAATATAAGCTGTATAAAATTATTTTAAAACATTTTTTTCCGAATAATTTATAGCATCTCCGATTTTAGCGACATCTGCATTAAGAAAGTAGATGGACAAGGACAAATTACAATTTTTTTAATAAACTTCTACAAATATTTTTTCAAAAAACTATATATTTTTCAAAATTTAGACACATATCCTTTCGCATGAAATTAATATCAAGAACCTCTTTGAAACCAAAAAAATTAGAAAAATCTTCAAAGTGTCCAGGAATGATCCAAAAAAATGCGGCAATTGATAACCGCGTGTAAATAAAAGAAAACAACAACATAAAACGTTATAGAGTGTTGGATCCTTAAAATATAAGCTGTATAAAATTATTTTAAAACATTTTTTTCCAAATAATTTATAGCATCTCCGATTTTATCGACATCGGCATAAAGAAAGTAGATGGACAAGGAAAAATTAAAATTTTTAAATAATCTTCTACAAATATTTTTACACAAAATTTTATATTTTTGAAAATTTTGACACATATCTTTTCGCATGAAATTAATATCAAGAACCTCTTTGAAACCAAAAAAATTTGAAAAATCTTGAAAGTGTCCAGGAATGATCCAATAAAATGCGGCAATTAATAACCGCATGTAAATAAAAGAAAACAACATCATAAACCGTTATAGAGTGTTGGATCCTTAAAATATAAGCTGTATAAAATTATTTTAAAACATTTTTTTCCAAATAATTTAAAGCATCTCCGATTTTAGCGAAAGTAGATGGGCAAGGACAAATTATAATTTTTTTAATAATCTTCTACAAATATTTTTACACAAAACTATATATTTTTGAATATTTTGACACATATACTTTCGCATGAAATTAATACCAAGAACCTCTTTGAAACCAAAAAAATTAGAAAAATCTTGAAAGTGTCCAGGAAATGATCCACTAAAATGCGGCAATTAATAACCGCATGTAAATATAAGAAAACAACATCATAAACCGTTATAGAGTGTTGGATCCTTCAAATATAAGCTGTATAAAATTATTTTAAAACATTTTTTTTTTCAAATAATTTAAAGCATCTCCGATTTTAGCGACATCTGCATTAAGAAAGTAGATGGGCAAGGAAAAATTAAAATTTTTTAATAATCTTCTACAAATATTTTTACACAAAATTTTATATTTTTGAAAATTTTGACACATATCTTTTCGCATGAAATTAATATCAAGAACCTCTTTGAAACCAAAAAAATTTGAAAAATCTTGAAAGTGTCCAGGAATGATCCAATAAAATGCGGCAATTAATAACCGCATGTAAATAAAAGAAAACAACGTCATAAACCGTTACAGAGTGTTGGATCCTTAAAATATAAGCTGTATAAAATTATTTTAAAACATTTTTTTCCAAATAATTTATAGCATCTCCGATTTTAGCGACATCTGCATTAAGAAAGTAGACGGAAAAGGACAAATTACAATTTTTTTAATAATCTTCTACAAATATTTTTTCACAAAACTATATATTTTTGAAAATTTTGACACATATCCTTTCGCATGAAATTAATATCAAGAACCTTTTTGAAACCAAAAGAATTTGAAAAATCTTGAAAGTGTCCAGGAATGATCCAATAAAATGCGGCAATTAATAACCGCATGTAAATAAAAGAAAACAACAACATAAACCGTTATAGAGTGTTGGATCCTTAAAATATAAGCTGTATAAAATTATTTTAAAACATTTTTTTCCAAATAATTTATAGCATCTCCGATTTTAGCGACATCAGCATAAAGAAAGTAGATGGACAAGGACAAATTAGAATTTTTTTAATAATCTTCTACAAATATTTTTACTCAAAACTATATATTTTTGAAAATTTAGACACATATCCTTTCGCATGAAATTAATATCAAGAACCTCTTTGAAACCAAAAAAATTAGAAAAATCTTGAAAGTGTCCAGGAATGATCCAATAAAATGCGGCAATTAATAACCACATGTAAATAAAAGAAAACAACAACATAAAACGTTATAGAGTGTTGGATTCTTAAAATATAAGCTGCATAAAATTATTTTAAAACATTTTTTTCCAAATAATTTATAGCATCTCCGATTTTAGCGGCATCGGCATAAAGAAAGTAGATGGACAAGGACAAATTATTATTCTTTCAATAATCTTCTACAAATATTTTACACAAAACTATATATTTTTGAAAATTTAGACACATATCCTTTCGCATGAAATTAATATCAAGAACCTCTTTGAAACCAAAAAATTTTGAAAAATCTTGAAAGTGTCCAGGAATGATCCAATAAAATGCGGCAATTAATAACCGCATGTAAATAAAAGAAAACAGCATCATAAACCGTTATAGAGTGTTGGATCCTTAAAATATAAGCTGTATAAAATTATTTTAAAACATTTTTTTCCAAATAATTTATAGCATCTCCGATTTTAGCGACATCTGCATTAAGAAAGTAGATGGACAAGGACAAATTACAATTTTTTTAATAATCTTCTACAAATATTTTTTCAAAAAACTATATATTTTTGAAAATTTAGACACATATCCTTTCGCATGAAATTAATATCAAGAACCTCTTTGAAACCAAAAAAATTAGAAAAATCTTGAAAGTGTCCAGGAATGATCCCAAAAAATGCGGCAATTGATAACCGCATGTAAATAAAAGAAAACAACAACATAAAACGTTATAGAGTGTTGGATCCTTAAAATATAAGCTGTATAAAATTATTTTGAAACATTTTTTTTCCAAATAATTTATAGCATCTCCGATTTTATCGACATCGGCATAAAGAAAGTAGATGGACAAGGACAAATTATAATTTTTTTAATAATCTTCTACAAATATTTTTACACAAAACTATATATTTTTGAATATTTTGACACATATACTTTCGCATGAAATTAATACCAAGAACCTGTTTGAAACCAAAAAAATTAGAAAAATCTTGAAAGTGTCCAGGAATGATCCAATAAAATGCGGCAATTAATAACCACATGTAAATAAAAGGAAACAACAACATAAAACGTTATAGAGTGTTGGATCCTTAAAATATAAGCTGTATAAAATTATTTTAAAACATTTTTTTCCAAATAATTTAAAGCATCCCCGATTTTAGCGACATCTGCATTAAGAAAGTAGATGGGCAAGGAAAAATTAAAATTTTTTAATAATCTTCTACAAATATTTTTACACAAAACTATATATTTTTGAAAATTTAGACACATATTCTTTCGCATGAAATTAATATCAAGAACCTCTTTGAAACCAAACAAATTTGAAAAATCTTGAAAGTGTCCAGGAATGATCCAATAAAATGCGGCAATTAATAACCCCATGTAAATAAAAGAAAACAGCATCATAAACCGTTATAGAGTGTTGGATCCTTAAAATATAAGCTGTATAAAATTATTTTAAAACATTTTTTTCCAAATAATTTATAGCATCTCCGATTTTAGCGACATCTGCATTAAGAAAGTAGATGGACAAGGACAAATTACAATTTTTTTAATAAACTTCTACAAATATTTTTTCAAAAAACTATATATTTTTGAAAATTTAGACACATATCCTTTCGCATGAAATTAATATCAAGAACCTCTTTGAAACCAAAAAAATTAGAAAAATCTTGAAAGTGTCCAGGAATGATCCAAAAAAATGCGGCAATTGATAACCGCGTGTAAATAAAAGAAAACAACAACATAAAACGTTATAGAGTGTTGGATCCTTAAAATATAAGCTGTATAAAATTATTTTAAAACATTTTTTTCCAAATAATTTATAGCATCTCCGATTTTATCGACATCGGCATAAAGAAAGTAGATGGACAAGGAAAAATTAAAATTTTTTAATAATCTTCTACAAATATTTTTACACAAAATTTTATATTTTTGAAAATTTTGACACATATCTTTTCGCAAGAAATTAATATCAAGAACCTCTTTGAAACCAAAAAAATTAGAAAAATCTTGAAAGTGTCCAGGAATGATCCAATAAAATGCGGCAATTAATAACCGCATGTAAATAAAAGAAAACAACATCATAAACCGTTATAGAGTGTTGGATCCTTAAAATATAAGCTGTATAAAATTATTTTAAAACATTTTTTTCCAAATAATTTAAAGCATCTCCGATTTTAGCGAAAGTAGATGGGCAAGGACAAATTATAATTTTTTTAATAATCTTCTACAAATATTTTTACACAAAACTATATATTTTTGAATATTTTGACACATATACTTTCGCATGAAATTAATACCAAGAACCTCTTTGAAACCAAAATAATTAGAAAAATCTTGAAAGTGTCCAGGAAATGATCCACTAAAATGAGGCAATTAATAACCGCATGTAAATAAAAGAAAACAACATCATAAACCGTTATAGAGTGTTGGATCCTTCAAATATAAGCTGTATAAAATTATTTTAAAACATTTTTTTTCAAATAATTTAAAGCATCTCCGATTTTAGCGACATCTGCATTAAGAAAGTAGATGGACAAGGAAAAATTAAAATTTTTTAATAATCTTCTACAAATATTTTTACACAAAATTTTATATTTTTGAAAATTTTGACACATATCTTTTCGCATGAAATTAATATCAAGAACCTCTTTGAAACCAAAAAAATTTGAAAAATCTTGAAAGTGTCCAGGAATGATCCAATAAAATGCGGCAATTAATAACCGCATGTAAATAAAAGAAAACAACGTCATAAACCGTTACAGAGTGTTGGATCCTTAAAATATAAGCTGTATAAAATTATTTTAAAACATTTTTTTCCAAATAATTTATAGCATCTCCGATTTTAGCGACATCTGCATTAAGAAAGTAGACGGACAAGGACAAATTACAATTTTTTTAATAATCTTCTACAAATATTTTTTCACAAAACTATATATTTTTGAAAATTTTGACACATATCCTTTCGCATGAAATTAATATCAAGAACCTTTTTGAAACCAAAAGAATTTGAAAAATCTTGAAAGTGTCCAGGAATGATCCAATAAAATGCGGCAATTAATAACCGCATGTAAATAAAAGAAAACAACAACATAAACCGTTATAGAGTGTTGGATCCTTAAAATATAAGCTGTATAAAATTATTTTAAAACATTTTTTTCCAAATAATTTATAGCATCTCCGATTTTAGCGACATCAGCATAAAAAAAGTAGATGGACAAGGACAAATTAGAATTTTTTTAATAATCTTCTACAAATATTTTTACACAAAACTATATATTTTTGAAAATTTAGACACATATCCTTTCGCATGAAATTAATATCAAGAACCTCTTTGAAACCAAAAAATTTTGAAAAATCTTGAAAGTGTCCAGGAATGATCCAATAAAATGCGGCAATTAATAACCGCATGTAAATAAAAGAAAACAGCATCATAAACCGTTATAGAGTGTTGGATCCTTAAAATATAAGTTGTATAAAATTATTTTAAAACATTTTTTTCCAAATAATTTATAGCATCTCCGATTTTAGCGACATCTGCATTAAGAAAGTAGATGAACAAGGACAAATTACAATTTTTTTAATAATCTTCTACAAATATTTTTTCAAAAAACTATATATTTTTGAAAATTTAGACACATATCCTTTCGCATGAAATTAATATCAAGAACCTCTTTGAAACCAAAAAAATTAGAAAAATCTTGAAAGTGTCCAGGAATGATCCAATAAAATGCGGCAATTAATAACCGCATGTAAATAAAAGAAAACAACATCATAAACCGTTATAGAGTGTTGGATCCTTAAAATATAAGCTGTATAAAATTATTTTAAAACATTTTTTTCCAAATAATTTAAAGCATCTCCGATTTTAGCGAAAGTAGATGGGCAAGGACAAATTATAATTTTTTTAATAATCTTCTACAAATATTTTTACACAAAACTATATATTTTTGAATATTTTGACACATATACTTTCGCATGAAATTAATACCAAGAACCTCTTTGAAACCAAAATAATTAGAAAAATCTTGAAAGTGTCCAGGAAATGATCCACTAAAATGAGGCAATTAATAACCGCATGTAAATAAAAGAAAACAACATCATAAACCGTTATAGAGTGTTGGATCCTTCAAATATAAGCTGTATAAAATTATTTTAAAACATTTTTTTTCAAATAATTTAAAGCATCTCCGATTTTAGCGACATCTGCATTAAGAAAGTAGATGGACAAGGAAAAATTAAAATTTTTTAATAATCTTCTACAAATATTTTTACACAAAATTTTATATTTTTGAAAATTTTGACACATATCTTTTCGCATGAAATTAATATCAAGAACCTCTTTGAAACCAAAAAAATTTGAAAAATCTTGAAAGTGTCCAGGAATGATCCAATAAAATGCGGCAATTAATAACCGCATGTAAATAAAAGAAAACAACGTCATAAACCGTTACAGAGTGTTGGATCCTTAAAATATAAGCTGTATAAAATTATTTTAAAACATTTTTTTCCAAATAATTTATAGCATCTCCGATTTTAGCGACATCTGCATTAAGAAAGTAGACGGACAAGGACAAATTACAATTTTTTTAATAATCTTCTACAAATATTTTTTCACAAAACTATATATTTTTGAAAATTTTGACACATATCCTTTCGCATGAAATTAATATCAAGAACCTTTTTGAAACCAAAAGAATTTGAAAAATCTTGAAAGTGTCCAGGAATGATCCAATAAAATGCGGCAATTAATAACCGCATGTAAATAAAAGAAAACAACAACATAAACCGTTATAGAGTGTTGGATCCTTAAAATATAAGCTGTATAAAATTATTTTAAAACATTTTTTTCCAAATAATTTATAGCATCTCCGATTTTAGCGACATCAGCATAAAAAAAGTAGATGGACAAGGACAAATTAGAATTTTTTTAATAATCTTCTACAAATATTTTTACACAAAACTATATATTTTTGAAAATTTAGACACATATCCTTTCGCATGAAATTAATATCAAGAACCTCTTTGAAACCAAAAAATTTTGAAAAATCTTGAAAGTGTCCAGGAATGATCCAATAAAATGCGGCAATTAATAACCGCATGTAAATAAAAGAAAACAGCATCATAAACCGTTATAGAGTGTTGGATCCTTAAAATATAAGTTGTATAAAATTATTTTAAAACATTTTTTTCCAAATAATTTATAGCATCTCCGATTTTAGCGACATCTGCATTAAGAAAGTAGATGAACAAGGACAAATTACAATTTTTTTAATAATCTTCTACAAATATTTTTTCAAAAAACTATATATTTTTGAAAATTTAGACACATATCCTTTCGCATGAAATTAATATCAAGAACCTCTTTGAAACCAAACAAATTTGAAAAATCTTGAAAGTGTCCAGGAATGATCCAATAAAATGCGGCAATTAATAACCGCATGTAAATAAAAGAAAACAGCATCATAAACCGTTATAGAGTGTTGGATCCTTAAAATATAAGCTGTATAAAATTATTTTAAAACATTTTTTTCCAAATCATTTATAGCATCTCCGATTTTAGCGACATCTGCATTAAGAAAGTAGACGGACAAGGACAAATTACAATTTTTTTAATAATCTTCTACAAATATTTTTTCACAAAACTATATATTTTTGAAAATTTTGATACATATACTTTCGCATGAAATTAATACCAAGAACCTCTTTGAAACCAAAAAAATTAGAAAAATCTTGAAAGTGTCCAGGAATGATCCAATAAAATGCGGCAATTAATAACCACATGTAAATAAAAGGAAACAACAACATAAAACGTTATAGAGTGTTGGATCCTTAAAATATAAGCTGTATAAAATTATTTTAAAACATTTTTTTCCAAATAATTTAAAGCATCCCCGATTTTAGCGACATCTGCATTAAGAAAGTAGATGGGCAAGGAAAAATTAAAATTTTTTAATAATCTTCTACAAATATTTTTACACAAAACTATATATTTTTGAAAATTTAGACACATATTCTTTCGCATGAAATTAATATCAAGAACCTCTTTGAAACCAAACAAATTTGAAAAATCTTGAAAGTGTCCAGGAATGATCCAATAAAATGCGGCAATTAATAACCCCATGTAAATAAAAGAAAACAGCATCATAAACCGTTATAGAGTGTTGGATCCTTAAAATATAAGCTGTATAAAATTATTTTAAAACATTTTTTTCCAAATAATTTATAGCATCTCCGATTTTAGCGACATCTGCATTAAGAAAGTAGATGGACAAGGACAAATTACAATTTTTTTAATAAACTTCTACAAATATTTTTTCAAAAAACTATATATTTTTGAAAATTTAGACACATATCCTTTCGCATGAAATTAATATCAAGAACCTCTTTGAAACCAAAAAAATTAGAAAAATCTTGAAAGTGTCCAGGAATGATCCAAAAAAATGCGGCAATTGATAACCGCGTGTAAATAAAAGAAAACAACAACATAAAACGTTATAGAGTGTTGGATCCTTAAAATATAAGCTGTATAAAATTATTTTAAAACATTTTTTTCCAAATAATTTATAGCATCTCCGATTTTATCGACATCGGCATAAAGAAAGTAGATGGACAAGGAAAAATTAAAATTTTTTAATAATCTTCTACAAATATTTTTACACAAAATTTTATATTTTTGAAAATTTTGACACATATCTTTTCGCAAGAAATTAATATCAAGAACCTCTTTGAAACCAAAAAAATTAGAAAAATCTTGAAAGTGTCCAGGAATGATCCAATAAAATGCGGCAATTAATAACCGCATGTAAATAAAAGAAAACAACATCATAAACCGTTATAGAGTGTTGGATCCTTAAAATATAAGCTGTATAAAATTATTTTAAAACATTTTTTTCCAAATAATTTAAAGCATCTCCGATTTTAGCGAAAGTAGATGGGCAAGGACAAATTATAATTTTTTTAATAATCTTCTACAAATATTTTTACACAAAACTATATATTTTTGAATATTTTGACACATATACTTTCGCATGAAATTAATACCAAGAACCTCTTTGAAACCAAAATAATTAGAAAAATCTTGAAAGTGTCCAGGAAATGATCCACTAAAATGAGGCAATTAATAACCGCATGTAAATAAAAGAAAACAACATCATAAACCGTTATAGAGTGTTGGATCCTTCAAATATAAGCTGTATAAAATTATTTTAAAACATTTTTTTTCAAATAATTTAAAGCATCTCCGATTTTAGCGACATCTGCATTAAGAAAGTAGATGGACAAGGAAAAATTAAAATTTTTTAATAATCTTCTACAAATATTTTTACACAAAATTTTATATTTTTGAAAATTTTGACACATATCTTTTCGCATGAAATTAATATCAAGAACCTCTTTGAAACCAAAAAAATTTGAAAAATCTTGAAAGTGTCCAGGAATGATCCAATAAAATGCGGCAATTAATAACCGCATGTAAATAAAAGAAAACAACGTCATAAACCGTTACAGAGTGTTGGATCCTTAAAATATAAGCTGTATAAAATTATTTTAAAACATTTTTTTCCAAATAATTTATAGCATCTCCGATTTTAGCGACATCTGCATTAAGAAAGTAGACGGACAAGGACAAATTACAATTTTTTTAATAATCTTCTACAAATATTTTTTCACAAAACTATATATTTTTGAAAATTTTGACACATATCCTTTCGCATGAAATTAATATCAAGAACCTTTTTGAAACCAAAAGAATTTGAAAAATCTTGAAAGTGTCCAGGAATGATCCAATAAAATGCGGCAATTAATAACCGCATGTAAATAAAAGAAAACAACAACATAAACCGTTATAGAGTGTTGGATCCTTAAAATATAAGCTGTATAAAATTATTTTAAAACATTTTTTTCCAAATAATTTATAGCATCTCCGATTTTAGCGACATCAGCATAAAAAAAGTAGATGGACAAGGACAAATTAGAATTTTTTTAATAATCTTCTACAAATATTTTTACACAAAACTATATATTTTTGAAAATTTAGACACATATCCTTTCGCATGAAATTAATATCAAGAACCTCTTTGAAACCAAAAAATTTTGAAAAATCTTGAAAGTGTCCAGGAATGATCCAATAAAATGCGGCAATTAATAACCGCATGTAAATAAAAGAAAACAGCATCATAAACCGTTATAGAGTGTTGGATCCTTAAAATATAAGTTGTATAAAATTATTTTAAAACATTTTTTTCCAAATAATTTATAGCATCTCCGATTTTAGCGACATCTGCATTAAGAAAGTAGATGAACAAGGACAAATTACAATTTTTTTAATAATCTTCTACAAATATTTTTTCAAAAAACTATATATTTTTGAAAATTTAGACACATATCCTTTCGCATGAAATTAATATCAAGAACCTCTTTGAAACCAAAAAAATTAGAAAAATCTTGAAAGTGTCCAGGAATGATCCAATAAAATGCGGCAATTAATAACCGCATGTAAATAAAAGAAAACAACATCATAAACCGTTATAGAGTGTTGGATCCTTAAAATATAAGCTGTATAAAATTATTTTAAAACATTTTTTTCCAAATAATTTAAAGCATCTCCGATTTTAGCGAAAGTAGATGGGCAAGGACAAATTATAATTTTTTTAATAATCTTCTACAAATATTTTTACACAAAACTATATATTTTTGAATATTTTGACACATATACTTTCGCATGAAATTAATACCAAGAACCTCTTTGAAACCAAAATAATTAGAAAAATCTTGAAAGTGTCCAGGAAATGATCCACTAAAATGAGGCAATTAATAACCGCATGTAAATAAAAGAAAACAACATCATAAACCGTTATAGAGTGTTGGATCCTTCAAATATAAGCTGTATAAAATTATTTTAAAACATTTTTTTTCAAATAATTTAAAGCATCTCCGATTTTAGCGACATCTGCATTAAGAAAGTAGATGGACAAGGAAAAATTAAAATTTTTTAATAATCTTCTACAAATATTTTTACACAAAATTTTATATTTTTGAAAATTTTGACACATATCTTTTCGCATGAAATTAATATCAAGAACCTCTTTGAAACCAAAAAAATTTGAAAAATCTTGAAAGTGTCCAGGAATGATCCAATAAAATGCGGCAATTAATAACCGCATGTAAATAAAAGAAAACAACGTCATAAACCGTTACAGAGTGTTGGATCCTTAAAATATAAGCTGTATAAAATTATTTTAAAACATTTTTTTCCAAATAATTTATAGCATCTCCGATTTTAGCGACATCTGCATTAAGAAAGTAGACGGACAAGGACAAATTACAATTTTTTTAATAATCTTCTACAAATATTTTTTCACAAAACTATATATTTTTGAAAATTTTGACACATATCCTTTCGCATGAAATTAATATCAAGAACCTTTTTGAAACCAAAAGAATTTGAAAAATCTTGAAAGTGTCCAGGAATGATCCAATAAAATGCGGCAATTAATAACCGCATGTAAATAAAAGAAAACAACAACATAAACCGTTATAGAGTGTTGGATCCTTAAAATATAAGCTGTATAAAATTATTTTAAAACATTTTTTTCCAAATAATTTATAGCATCTCCGATTTTAGCGACATCAGCATAAAAAAAGTAGATGGACAAGGACAAATTAGAATTTTTTTAATAATCTTCTACAAATATTTTTACACAAAACTATATATTTTTGAAAATTTAGACACATATCCTTTCGCATGAAATTAATATCAAGAACCTCTTTGAAACCAAAAAATTTTGAAAAATCTTGAAAGTGTCCAGGAATGATCCAATAAAATGCGGCAATTAATAACCGCATGTAAATAAAAGAAAACAGCATCATAAACCGTTATAGAGTGTTGGATCCTTAAAATATAAGTTGTATAAAATTATTTTAAAACATTTTTTTCCAAATAATTTATAGCATCTCCGATTTTAGCGACATCTGCATTAAGAAAGTAGATGAACAAGGACAAATTACAATTTTTTTAATAATCTTCTACAAATATTTTTTCAAAAAACTATATATTTTTGAAAATTTAGACACATATCCTTTCGCATGAAATTAATATCAAGAACCTCTTTGAAACCAAACAAATTTGAAAAATCTTGAAAGTGTCCAGGAATGATCCAATAAAATGCGGCAATTAATAACCGCATGTAAATAAAAGAAAACAGCATCATAAACCGTTATAGAGTGTTGGATCCTTAAAATATAAGCTGTATAAAATTATTTTAAAACATTTTTTTCCAAATCATTTATAGCATCTCCGATTTTAGCGACATCTGCATTAAGAAAGTAGACGGACAAGGACAAATTACAATTTTTTTAATAATCTTCTACAAATATTTTTTCACAAAACTATATATTTTTGAAAATTTTGATACATATACTTTCGCATGAAATTAATACCAAGAACCTCTTTGAAACCAAAAAAATTAGAAAAATCTTGAAAGTGTCCAGGAAATGATCCACTAAAATTCGGCAATTAATAGCCGCATGTAAATAAAAGAAAACAACATCATAAACCGTTATAGAGTGTTGGATCCTTCAAATATAAGCTGTATAAAATTATTTTAAAACATTTTTTTTTCAAATAATTTAAAGCATCTCCGATTTTAGCGACATCTGCATTAAGAAAGTAGATGGACAAGGAAAAATTAAATTTTTTTAATAATCTTCTACAAATATTTTTTCACAAAACTATATATTTTTGAAAATTTTGACACATATCCTTTCGCATGAAATTAATTTCAAGAACCTTTTTGAAACCAAAAAAATTTGAAAAATCTTGAAAGTGTCCAGGAATGATCCAATAAAATGCGGCAATTAATAACCACATGTAAATAAAAGGAAACAACAACATAAAGCGTTATAGAGTGTTGGATCCTTAAAATATAAGCTGTATAAAATTATTTTAAAACATTTTTTTCCAAATAATTTAAAGCATCCCCGATTTTAGCGATATCTGCATTAAGAAAGTAGATGGGCAAGGAAAAATTAAAATTTTTTAATAATCTTCTACAAATATTTTTACACAAAACTATATATTTTTGAAAATTTTGACACATATCCTTTCGCATGAAATTAATATCAAGAACCTCTTTGAAACCAAACAAATTTGAAAAATCTTGAAAGTGTCCAGGAATGATCCAATAAAATGCGGCAATTAATAACCGCATGTAAATAAAAGAAAACAGCATCATAAACCGTTATAGAGTGTTGGATCCTTAAAATATAAGCTGTATAAAATTATTTTAAAACATTTTTTTCCAAATAATTTATAGCATCTCCGATTTTAGCGACATCTGCATTAAGAAAGTAGATGGACAAGGACAAATTACAATTTTTTTAATAAACTTCTACAAATATTTTTTCAAAAAACTATATATTTTTGAAAATTTAGACACATATCCTTTCGCATGAAATTAATATCAAGAACCTCTTTGAAACCAAAAAAATTAGAAAAATCTTCAAAGTGTCCAGGAATGATCCAAAAAAATGCGGCAATTGATAACCGCGTGTAAATAAAAGAAAACAACAACATAAAACGTTATAGAGTGTTGGATCCTTAAAATATAAGCTGTATAAAATTATTTTAAAACATTTTTTTCCAAATAATTTATAGCATCTCCGATTTTATCGACATCGGCATAAAGAAAGTAGATGGACAAGGAAAAAATAAAATTTTTTAATAATCTTCTACAAATATTTTTACACAAAATTTTATATTTTTGAAAATTTTGACACATATCTTTTCGCATGAAATTAATATCAAGAACCTCTTTGAAACCAAAAAAATTTGAAAAATCTTGAAAGTGTCCAGGAATGATCCAATAAAATGCGGCAATTAATAACCGCATGTAAATAAAAGAAAACAACATCATAAACCGTTATAGAGTGTTGGATCCTTAAAATATAAGCTGTATAAAATTATTTTAAAACATTTTTTTCCAAATAATTTAAAGCATCTCCGATTTTAGCGAAAGTAGATGGGCAAGGACAAATTATAATTTTTTTAATAATCTTCTACAAATATTTTTACACAAAACTATATATTTTTGAATATTTTGACACATATATTTTCGCATGAAATTAATACCAAGAACCTCTTTGAAACCAAAAAAATTAGAAAAATCTTGAAAGTGTCCAGGAAATGATCCACTAAAATGCGGCAATTAATAACCGCATGTAAATAAAAGAAAACAACATCATAAACCGTTATAGAGTGTTGGATCCTTCAAATATAAGCTGTATAAAATTATTTTAAAACATTTTTTTTTTCAAATAATTTAAAGCATCTCCGATTTTAGCGACATCTGCATTAAGAAAGTAGATGGGCAAGGAAAAATTAAAATTTTTTAATAATCTTCTACAAATATTTTTACACAAAATTTTATATTTTTGAAAATTTTGACACATATCTTTTCGCATGAAATTAATATCAAGAACCTCTTTGAAACCAAAAAAATTTGAAAAATCTTGAAAGTGTCCAGGAATGATCCAATAAAATGCGGCAATTAATAACCGCATGTAAATAAAAGAAAACAACATCATAAACCGTTACAGAGTGTTGGATCCTTAAAATATAAGCTGTATAAAATTATTTTAAAACATTTTTTTCCAAATAATTTATAACATCTCCGATTTTAGCGACATCTGCATTAAGAAAGTAGACGGAAAAGGACAAATTACAATTTTTTTAATAATCTTCTACAAATATTTTTTCACAAAACTATATATTTTTGAAAATTTTGACACATATCCTTTCGCATGAAATTAATATCAAGAACCTTTTTGAAACCAAAAGAATTTGAAAAATCTTGAAAGTGTCCAGGAATGATCCAATAAAATGCGGCAATTAATAACCGCATGTAAATAAAAGAAAACAACAACATAAACCGTTATAGAGTGTTGGATCCTTAAAATATAAGCTGTATAAAATTATTTTAAAACATTTTTTTCCAAATAATTTATAGCATCTCCGATTTTAGCGACATCTGCATTAAGAAAGTAGATGGACAAGGACAAATTACAATTTTTTTAATAATCTTCTACAAATATTTTTTCAAAAAACTATATATTTTTGAAAATTTAGACACATATCCTTTCGCATGAAATTAATATCAAGAACCTCTTTGAAACCAAAAAAATTAGAAAAATCTTGAAAGTGTCCAGGAATGATCCCAAAAAATGCGGCAATTAATAGCCGCATGTAAATAAAAGAAAACAGCATCATAAACCGTTATAGAGTGTTGGATCCTTAAAATATAAGCTGTATAAAATTATTTTAAAACATTTTTTTTCCAAATAATTTATAGCATCTCCGATTTTATCGACATCGGCATAAAGAAAGTAGATGGACAAGGACAAATTATAATTTTTTTAATAATCTTCTACAAATATTTTTACACAAAACTATATATTTTTGAATATTTTGACACATATACTTTCGCATGAAATTAATACCAAGAACCTCTTTGAAACCAAAAAAATTAGAAAAATCTTGAAAGTGTCCAGGAAATGATCCACTAAAATGCGGCAATTAATAACCGCATGTAAATAAAAGAAAACAACATCATAAACCGTTATAGAGTGTTGGATCCTTCAAATATAAGCTGTATAAAATTATTTTAAAACATTTTTTTTCAAATAATTTAAAGCATCTCCGATTTTAGCGACATCTGCATTAAGAAAGTAGATGGACAAGGAAAAATTAAATTTTTTTAATAATCTTCTACAAATATTTTTTCACAAAACTATATATTTTTGAAAATTTTGACACATATCCTTTCGCATGAAATTAATTTCAAGAACCTTTTTGAAACCAAAAAAATTTGAAAAATCTTGAAAGTGTCCAGGAATGATCCAATAAAATGCGGCAATTAATAACCACATGTAAATAAAAGGAAACAACAACATAAAGCGTTATAGAGTGTTGGATCCTTAAAATATAAGCTGTATAAAATTATTTTAAAACATTTTTTTCCAATTAATTTAAAGCATCCCCGATTTTAGCGATATCTGCATTAAGAAAGTAGATGGGCAAGGAAAAATTAAAATTTTTTAATAATCTTCTACAAATATTTTTACACAAAACTATATATTTTTGAAAATTTTGACACATATCCTTTCGCATGAAATTAATATCAAGAACCTCTTTGAAACCAAACAAATTTGAAAAATCTTGAAAGTGTCCAGGAATGATCCAATAAAATGTGGCAATTAATAACCGCATGTAAATAAAAGAAAACAGCATCATAAACCGTTATAGAGTGTTGGATCCTTAAAATATAAGCTGTATAAAATTATTTTAAAACATTTTTTTCCAA
Organism: Parasteatoda tepidariorum; assembly: GCF_982258835.1. Taxonomy (NCBI): domain Eukaryota; kingdom Metazoa; phylum Arthropoda; class Arachnida; order Araneae; family Theridiidae; genus Parasteatoda; species Parasteatoda tepidariorum. The sequence continues at coordinate 4,060,283 of NC_141757.1, read as the reverse complement.
ATAATTTATAGCAGCTCCGATTTTAGCGACATCTGCATTAAGAAAGTAGATGGACAAGGACAAATTACAATTTTTTTAATAAACTTCTACAAATATTTTTTCAAAAAACTATATATTTTTGAAAATTTAGACACATATCCTTTCGCATGAAATTAATATCAAGAACCTCTTTGAAACCAAAAAAATTAGAAAAATCTTCAAAGTGTCCAGGAATGATCCAAAAAAATGCGGCAATTGATAACCGCGTGTAAATAAAAGAAAACAACAACATAAAACGTTATAGAGTGTTGGATCCTTAAAATATAAGCTGTATAAAATTTTTTTAAAACATTTTTTTCCAAATAATTTATAGCATCTCCGATTTTATCGACATCGGCATAAAGAAAGTAGATGGACAAGGAAAAATTAAAATTTTTTAATAATCTTCTACAAATATTTTTACACAAAATTTTATATTTTAGAAAATTTTGACACATATCTTTTCGCATGAAATTAATATCAAGAACCTCTTTGAAACCAAAAAAATTTGAAAAATCTTGAAAGTGTCCAGGAATGATCCAATAAAATGCGGCAATTAATAACCGCATGTAAATAAAAGAAAACAACATCATAAACCGTTATAGAGTGTTGGATCCTTAAAATATAAGCTGTATAAAATTATTTTAAAACATTTTTTTCCAAATAATTTAAAGCATCTCCGATTTTAGCGAAAGTAGATGGGCAAGGACAAATTATAATTTTTTTAATAATCTTCTACAAATATTTTTACACAAAACTATATATTTTTGAATATTTTGACACATATACTTTCGCATGAAATTAATACCAAGAACCTCTTTGAAACCAAAAAAATTAGAAAAATCTTGAAAGTGTCCAGGAAATGATCCACTAAAATGCGGCAATTAATAACCGCATGTAAATATAAGAAAACAACATCATAAACCGTTATAGAGTGTTGGATCCTTCAAATATAAGCTGTATAAAATTATTTTAAAACATTTTTTTTTTCAAATAATTTAAAGCATCTCCGATTTTAGCGACATCTGCATTAAGAAAGTAGATGGGCAAGGAAAAATTAAAATTTTTTAATAATCTTCTACAAATATTTTTACACAAAATTTTATATTTTTGAAAATTTTGACACATATCTTTTCGCATGAAATTAATATCAAGAACCTCTTTGAAACCAAAAAAATTTGAAAAATCTTGAAAGTGTCCAGGAATGATCCAATAAAATGCGGCAATTAATAACCGCATGTAAATAAAAGAAAACAACGTCATAAACCGTTACAGAGTGTTGGATCCTTAAAATATAAGCTGTATAAAATTATTTTAAAACATTTTTTTCCAAATAATTTATAGCATCTCCGATTTTAGCGACATCTGCATTAAGAAAGTAGACGGAAAAGGACAAATTACAATTTTTTTAATAATCTTCTACAAATATTTTTTCACAAAACTATATATTTTTGAAAATTTTGACACATATCCTTTCGCATGAAATTAATATCAAGAACCTTTTTGAAACCAAAAGAATTTGAAAAATCTTGAAAGTGTCCAGGAATGATCCAATAAAATGCGGCAATTAATAACCGCATGTAAATAAAAGAAAACAACAACATAAACCGTTATAGAGTGTTGGATCCTTAAAATATAAGCTGTATAAAATTATTTTAAAACATTTTTTTCCAAATAATTTATAGCATCTCCGATTTTAGCGACATCAGCATAAAGAAAGTAGATGGACAAGGACAAATTAGAATTTTTTTAATAATCTTCTACAAATATTTTTACTCAAAACTATATATTTTTGAAAATTTAGACACATATCCTTTCGCATGAAATTAATATCAAGAACCTCTTTGAAACCAAAAAATTTTGAAAAATCTTGAAAGTGTCCAGGAATGATCCAATAAAATGCGGCAATTAATAACCGCATGTAAATAAAAGAAAACAGCATCATAAACCGTTATAGAGTGTTGGATCCTTAAAATATAAGCTGTATAAAATTATTTTAAAACATTTTTTTCCAAATAATTTATAGCATCTCCGATTTTAGCGACATCTGCATTAAGAAAGTAGATGGACAAGGACAAATTACAATTTTTTTAATAATCTTCTACAAATATTTTTTCAAAAAACTATATATTTTTGAAAATTTAGACACATATCCTTTCGCATGAAATTAATATCAAGAACCTCTTTGATACCAAAAAAATTAGAAAAATCTTGAAAGTGTCCAGGAATGATCCCAAAAAATGCGGCAATTGATAACCGCATGTAAATAAAAGAAAACAACAACATAAAACGTTATAGAGTGTTGGATCCTTAAAATATAAGCTGTATAAAATTATTTTAAAACATTTTTTTTCCAAATAATTTATAGCATCTCCGATTTTATCGACATCGGCATAAAGAAAGTAGATGGACAAGGACAAATTATAATTTTTTTAATAATCTTCTACAAATATTTTTACACAAAACTATATATTTTTGAATATTTTGACACATATACTTTCGCATGAAATTAATACCAAGAACCTGTTTGAAACCAAAAAAATTAGAAAAATCTTGAAAGTGTCCAGGAAATAATCCACTAAAATGCGGCAATTAATAACCGCATGTAAATAAAAGAAAACAACATCATAAACCGTTATAGAGTGTTGGATCCTTCAAATATAAGCTGTATAAAATTATTTTAAAACATTTTTTTTCAAATAATTTAAAGCATCTCCGATTTTAGCGACATCTGCATTAAGAAAGTAGATGGACAAGGAAAAATTAAAATTTTTTAATAATCTTCTACAAATATTTTTACACAAAATTATATATTTTTGAAAATTTTGACACATATCCTTTCGCATGAAATTAATATCAAGAACCTCTTTGAAACCAAAAAAATTTGAAAAATCTTGAAAGTGTCCAGGAATGATCCAATAAAATGCGGCAATTAATAACTGCATGTAAATAAAAGAAAACAACATCATAAACCGTTACAGAGTGTTGGATCCTTAAAATATAAGCTGTATAAAATTATTTTAAAAAAATTTTTTCCAATTAATTTATAGCATCTCCTATTTTAGCGACATCTGCATTAAGAAAGTAGACGGACAAGGACAAATTACAATTTTTTTAATAATCTTCTACAAATATTTTTTCACAAAACTATATATTTTTTAAAATTTTGACACATATCCTTTCGCATGAAATTAATTTCAAGAACCTTTTTGAAACCAAAAAAATTTGAAAAATCTTGAAAGTGTCCAGGAATGATCCACTAAAATGCGGCAATTAATAGCCGCATGTAAATAAAAGAAAACAACATCATAAACCGTTATAGAGTGTTGGATCCTTCAAATATAAGCTGTATAAAATTATTTTAAAACATTTTTTTTCAAATAATTTAAAGCATCTCCGATTTTAACGACATCTGCATTAAGAAAGTAGATGGACAAGGAAAAATTAAAATTTTTTAATAATCTTCTACAAATATTTTTACACAAAATTATATATTTTTGAAAATTTTGACACATATCCTTTCGCATGAAATTAATATCAAGAACCTCTTTGAAACCAAAAAAATTTGAAAAATCTTGAAAGTGTCCAGGAATGATCCAATAAAATGCGGCAATTAATAACTGCATGTAAATAAAAGAAAACAACATCATAAACCGTTACAGAGTGTTGGATCCTTAAAATATAAGCTGTATAAAATTATTTTAAAAAAATTTTTTCCAAATAATTTATAGCATCTCCAATTTTAGCGACATCTGCATTAAGAAAGTAGACGGACAAGGACAAATTACAATTTTTTTAATAATCTTCTACAAATATTTCTTCACAAAACTATATATTTTTGAAAATTTTGACACATATCCTTTCGCATGAAATTAATTTCAAGAACCTTTTTGAAACCAAAAAAATTTGAAAAATCTTGAAAGTGTCCAGGAATGATCCAATAAAATGCGGCAATTAATAACCGCATGTAAATAAAAGAAAACAACAGCATAAACCGTTATAGAGTGTTGGATCCTTAAAATATAAGCTGTATAAAATTATTTTAAAACATTTTTTTCCAAATAATTTATAGCATCTCCGATTTTAGCGACATCAGCATAAAGAAAGTAGATGGACAAGGACAAATTAGAATTTTTTTAATAATCTTCTACAAATATTTTTACTCAAAACTATATATTTTTGAAAATTTTGACACATATCCTTTCGCATGAAATTAATATCAAAATTCTCTTTGAAACCAAAAAAATTAGAAAAATCTTGAAAGTGTCCAGGAATGATCCAATAAAATGCGGCAATTAATAACCACACGTAAATAAAAGAAAACAACAACATAAACCGTTACAGAGTGTTGGATCCTTAAAATATAAGCTGTATAAAATTATTTTAAAACATTTTTTTCCAAATAATTTATAGCATCTCCGATTTTAGCGACATCAGCATAAAGAAAGTAGATGGACAAGGACAAATTAGAATTTTTTTAATAATCTTCTACAAATATTTTTACACAAAACTATATTTTTGAAAATTTTGGCACATATCCTTTCGCATGAAATTAATATCAAAATTCTCTTTGAAACCAAAAAAATTAGAAAAATCTTGAAAGTGTGCAGGAATGATCCACTAAAATGCGGCAATTAATAACAGCATGTAAATAAAAGAAAACAACAACATAAACCGTTACAGAGTGATGGATCCTTAAAATTAAAGCTGCATAAAATTGTTTTACAACATTTTTTTTCATATAATTTACAGCATCTGCGATTTTAGGGACATCGGCATTAAGAAAGTAGATGGAGAAGGACAAATTAGAATTTTTTTAATAATCTTCTACAAATATTTTTACTCAAAACTATATATTTTTGAAAATTTTGACACATATCCTTTCGCATGAAATTAATATCAAAATTCTCTTTGAAACCAAAAAAATTAGAAAAATCTTGAAAGTGTCCAGGAATGATCCACTAAAATGCGGCAATTAATAACAGCATGTAAATAAAAGAAAACAACAACATAAACCGTTACAGAGTGTTGGATCCTTAAAATATAAGCTGTATAAAATTATTTTAAAACATTTTTTTCCAAATAATTTATAGCATCTCCGATTTCAGCGACATCTGCATTAAGAAAGTAGATGGACAAGGACAAATTACAATTTTTTTAATAATCTTCTACAAATATTTTTTCACAAAAATATATATATTTTTGAAAATTTAGACACATATCCTTTCGCATGAAATTAATACCAAGAACCTCTTTGAAACCAAAAAAATTAGAAAAATTTTGAAAGTGTCCAGGAAATGATCCACGAAAATGCGGCAATTAATAACAGCATGTAAATAAAAGAAAACAACAACATAAACCGTTACAGTGTGTTGGATCCTTAAAATATAAGCTGTATAAAATTATTTTAAAACATTTTTTTCCAAATAATTTATAGCATCTCCGATTTTAGCGACATCTGCATTAAGAAAGTAGATGGACAAGGACAAATTACAATTTTTTTAATAATCTTCTACAAATATTTTTTCACAAAAATATATATATTTTTGAAAATTTAGACACATATCCTTTCGCATGAAATTAATACCAAGAACCTCTTTGAAACCAAAAAAATTAGAAAAATTTTGAAAGTGTCCAGGAAATGATCCACGAAAATGCGGCAATTAATAACAGCATGTAAATAAAAGAAAACAACAACATAAACCGTTACAGTGTGTTGGATCCTTAAAATATAAGCTGTATAAAATTATTTTAAAACATTTTTTTCCAAATAATTTATAGCATCTCCGATTTTAGCGACATCTGCATTAAGAAAGTAGATGGACAAGGACAAATTACAATTTTTTTAATAATCTTCTACAAATATTTTTTCACAAAAATATATATATTTTTGAAAATTTAGACACATATCCTTTCGCATGAAATTAATACCAAGAACCTCTTTGAAACCAAAAAAATTAGAAAAATTTTGAAAGTGTCCAGGAAATGATCCACGAAAATGCGGCAATTAATAACAGCATGTAAATAAAAGAAAACAACAACATAAACCGTTACAGTGTGTTGGATCCTTAAAATATAAGCTGTATAAAATTGTTTTACAACATTTTTTTCCTAATAATAATTCACAGCATTTTAACGACATCTGCATTAAGAAAGTAGAAGGACAAGGACAAATTATAAATTTTTTAGTAAACGGTTAAATTTCGGGAAATTTTTATTTATTTATTTAATTTATATTATGTTATTTTTATAACTTCTTTTTCTATATTTTTAAATGAATAAAGTGTTCTTTATATGAAAAGAATTATTTATCCTTGTTAAAGAGTGAATAATGACTGAAAAAGGGACAAAAGTCGTATCAGGAGGCACGAACACATCACTCCCCGTTATTCCTTATAATATTAACCTATAAATTTCAAACTCGGCCCGAAATTAGAGTCTAATGTAACAAACAATTGTACCAAGGGGATTTTTTAAAGACCCATTATTGGGCCCACAATGCGCCAAAATATGTTTTGCTGACTAACCGGGAGAAGGTACATTAAGCTAAATAATCGCGGCACGGGTATGTGAAGCGTAGCGCAGTTGGTAGCGCTGCGGGCTAGGTTGATATGTAGCTCAAGAAGTCCTGGGTTCGAATCCCTGCAATGGTCGACTTTAAAATTTTTAAATTTATTTTATATTATGTTTTTTAGTATACTTTTCAACAATTTAACGTGAATCAAGTGTTCTGTACATAGAAATAACTGTTTTTCCTTTGGGAAATAGCAAATAACAGCTAAAAACTGATTATTTTTTATTTATTTATTTAGTTTATTTTATGTTATTTTTTTAATTTCTTTTTCCATATTTTAAATGAATAAATAGTTCTGTATATGAAAAGAATTATTTTTCTTCGCTAAAGAGCGTATAATGTCTGAAAAAGGGACAAAAGTCGTATCAGGAGGCACGCGCACATCGCACCCCGTTACTACCTATAATATTAACCTATAAATTTCAAACTCGGCCCGAAATTAGAGTCTAATGTAACAAACAATTGTACCAAAGGGATTTTTTAAAGATCCATTAGTCGGTCCACAATGGTCCAAAATATGTTTTGTTGACTAACCGAGAGAAGGTGCTTTAAGCTACATATTCGCCGGGCAGTTATGTGAAGCGTGGCGTGGTAGGTAGCGCTGTGGGCAAGATTGATATGTAGTCCCGGAGGTCGTGGGCTCGAAACCCTGCAAGGGTCGGCTTTAAATTTTTTTTTATTTATTTTATATTATGTTTTTTTGTATACTTTTCAACAATTTAACGTGAATCAAGTTCTCTGTAAATAGAAATAACTACTTTTCCTTTGGGAAATAGCGAAAAATAGCTTATAAACGGTTAAATTTCGGATAATTTTTATTTATTTTATATTTTATTTTATGTTATTTTTTTAATTTCTTTTTCTATATTTTTAAATGAATAAATAGTTTTATGTATGAAAAGAATTATTTTTTTTGTTAAAGAGCGAATAAAGGCTGAAAAAGGGACAAAAGTCGTATCAGGAGGTTCACACACATCACACCCCGTTACTCCTTATAATATAAACCTATAAATTTCAAACTCGGCCCGAAATTAGAGTCTAATGTAACAAGCAATTGTACCAAAGGGATTTTTTAAAGATCCATTACTCGGTCCACAATGGTCCAAAATATGTTTTGTTTACTAACCGAGAGAAGGTGCTTTAAGCTACATATTCGCCGGGCAGCTATGTGAAGCGTGGCGCGGTTGGTAGCGCTGTGGGCAAGATTGATATGTAGTCCCGGAGGTCCTGGGCTCGAAACCCAGCACGGGTCGACATTAAATTTTTATTATTTATTTTATATTATGTTTTTTAATATATTTTTCGACAATTTAACGTAAAACAAGTGTTCTGTATATAGAAATAACTATTTTTCCTTTATGAAATAGCGAAAATAGCTTATAAACGGTTAAATTTCGGATAATTTTTATTTATTTATTTATTTTATTCCTTTTTCTATATTTTTAAATGAATAAATAGTTCTATGTATGAAAAGAATTATTTTTCTTTGTTAAAGAGCGAATAAAGGCTGAAAAAGGGACAAAAGTCGTATCAGGAGGTTCACACACATCACACCCCGTTACTCCTTATAATATTAACCTATAAATTTCTAACTCGGCCCGAAATTAGAGTCTAATGTAACAAGCAATTGTACCAAAGGGATTTTTTAAAGACCCGTTAGTGGGTCCACAATGGTCCAAAATATGTTTTGTTGACTAACCAAGAGAAGGTGCTTTAAGCTAAATATTCGCCGGGCAGTTATGTGAAGCGTGGCGCGGTTGGTAGCGCTGTGGGCAAGATTGGTATGTAGTCCCGGAGGTCCTGGGCTCGAAACCCATCACGGGTCGACATTAAATTTTTATTATTTATTTTATATTATGTTTTTTAATATACTTTTCGACAATTTAACGTAAAACAAGTGTTCTGTATATAGAAATAACTATTTTTCCTTTATGAAATAGCGAAAATAGCTTATAAACGGTTAAATTTCGGATAATTTTTATTTATTTATTTATTTTATTCCTTTTTCTATATTTTTAAATGAATAAATAGTTCTATGTATGAAAAGAATTATTTTTCTTTGTTAAAGAGCGAATAAAGGCTGAAAAGGGACAAAAGTCGTATTAGGAGATTCACACACATCACACCCCGTTACTCCTTATAATATTAACCTATAAATTTCAAACTCGGCCCGAAATTAGAGTCTAATGTAACAAGCAATTGTACCAAAGGGATTTTTTAAAGACCCATTAGTGGGTCCACAATGGTCCAAAATATGTTTTGTTGACTAACCGAGAGAAGGTGCTTTAAGCTAAATATTCGCCGGGCAGCTATGTGAAGCGTGGCGCGGTTGGTAGCGCTGTGGGCAAGATTGATATGTAGTCCCGGAGGTCCTGGGCTCGAAACCCAGCACGGGTCGACATTAAATTTTTATTATTTATTTTATATTATGTTTTTTAATACACTTTTCGACAATTTAACGTAAAACAAGTGTTCTGTATATAGAAATAACTATTTTTCCTTTATGAAATAGCGAAAATAGCTTATAAACGGTTAAATTTCGGATAATTTTTATTTATTTATTTATTTTATTCCTTTTTCTATATTTTTAAATGAATAAATAGTTCTATGTATGAAAAGAATTATTTTTCTTTGTTAAAGAGCGAATAAAGGCTGAAAAAGGGACAAAAGTCGCATCAGGAGGTTCACACACATCACACCCCGTTACTCCTTATAATATTAACCTATAAATTTCAAACTCGGCCTGAAATTAGAGTCTAATGTAACAAGCAATTGTACCAAAGGGATTTTTTAAAGACCCGTTAGTGGGTCCACAATGGTCCAAAATATGCTTTGTTGACTAACCGAGAGAAGGTGCTTCAAGCTACATATTCGCCGGGCAGTTATGTGAAGCGTGGCGCGGTAGGTAGCGCTGTGGGCAAGATTGATATGTAGTCCCGGAGGTCCTGGGTTCGAAACCCTGCAAGGGTCGGCTTTAAATTTTTTTTTTATATATTTTATATTATGTTTTTTAGTATACTTTTCAACAATTTAACGTGACTCAAGTACTCTGTAAATAGAAATAACTATTTTTCCTTTGGGAAATAGCAAATAACATTTAAAAACTGATAAATTTTTATTATTTCTTATTTATTTATTTATTTTATGTTATGTTATTTTTTTAATTTCTTTCTCAATATTTTTAAGTGAATAATGTGTTCTATATATGAAACGAATTATTTTTCCTTGTTACAGAGCGAATAATGGCTGAAAAAGGGACAAAAGTGGTATCAGGAGGTTCACACACATCTCACCCAGTTACTCCTTATAATATTAACCTATAAATTTTAAAATCGGCCTGAAATTAGTGTCTAATGTACCAAACAATTGTACCAAAGGGATTTTTTAAAGACCCGTTAGTGGGTCCACAATTGTCCAAAATATGTTTTGTTGACTAACCGAGAGAAGGTGCTTTAAGCTAAATATTCGCCGGGCAGTTATGTGAAGCGTGGCGAGGTTGCCAGCGCTGTGGGCAAGATTGATATGTAGTCCCGGAGGTCTTGGGGTCGAAACCCAGCACGGGTCGACATTAAACTTTTATTATTTATTTTATATTATGTTTTTTAATATACTTTTCGACAATTTAACGTGAAACAAGTTTTCTGTATAAAGAAATAACTATTTTTCCTTTATGAAATAGCGAAAATACCTTATAAACGGTTAAATTTCGGATAATTTTTATTTATTTATTTATTTTATTCCTTTTTCTATATTTTTAAATGAATAAATAGTTCTATGTATGAAAAGAATTATTTTTCTTTGTTAAAGAGCGAATAAAGGCTGAAAAAGGGACAAAAGTCGTATCAGGAGGCACGCACACATCACACCCCGTCACTCCCTATAATATTAACCTATAAATTTCAAACTCGGCCCGAAATTAGAGTCTAATGTAGCAAACAATTGTACCAAAGGGAGTTTTTAAAGACCCATTAGTGGGTTCACAATGGACCAAAATATGTTTTGTTGAATAACCGAGAGAAGGTGCTTTAAGCTAAATATTCGCCGGGCAGTTATGTGAAGTGTGGCGCGGTTGGTAGCGCTGTGGGCCCGATTGATATGTAGTCCCTGAGGTCCTGGGTTCAAAACCCTGCAAGGGGCGGCGTTAAATTTTTTTTTATTTATTTTATATTATGTTTTTTAGTATACTTTTCAACAATTTAACGTGAATCAAGTTCTCTGTATATAGAAATAACTATTTTTCCTTTGGGAAATAGCGAAAAATAACTTGTAAACGGTTAAATTTCGGATAGTTTTTATTTATTTATTTATTTTATTTTATGTTATTTTTTTAATTTCTTTTTCTATATTTTTAAATGAATAAATAGTTTTATATATGAAAAGAATCATTTTTCTTCGTTAAAGAGCGAATAATTGCTGAAAAAGGGACAAAAGTCGTATCAGGAGGTTCACACACATCACACCCCGTTACTCCTTATAATATTAACCTATAAATTTCAAACTCGGCCCGAAATTAGAGTCTAATGTAACAAGCAATTGTACCAAAGGGATTTTTTAAAGACCCATTAGTGGGTCCACAATGGTCCAAAATATGTTTTGTTGACTAACCGAGAGAAGGTGCTTTAAGCTAAATATTCGCCGGGCAGTTATGTGAAGCGTGGCGCGGTTGGTAGCGCTGTGGGCAAGATTGATATGTAGTCCCGGAGGTCCTGGGCACGAAACCCAGCACGGGTCGACATTAAATTTTTATTATTTATTTTATATTATGTTTTTTAATATATTTTTTGACAATTTAACGTAAAACAAGTGTTCTGTATATAGAAATAACTATTTTTCCTTCATGAAATAGCGAAAATAGCTTATAAACGGTTAAATTTCGGATAATTTTTATTTATTTATTTACTTTATTCCTTTTTCTATATTTTTAAATGAATAAATAGTTCTATGTATGAAAAGAATTATTTTTCTTTGTTAAAGAGCGAATAAAGGCTGAAAAAGGGACAAAAGTCGTATCAGGAGGTTCACACACATCACACCCCGTTACTCCTTATAATATTAACCTATAAATTTCTAACTCGGCCCGAAATTAGAGTCTAATGTAACAAGCAATTGTACCAAAGGGATTTTTTAAAGACCCGTTAGTGGGTCCACAATGGTCCAAAATATGTTTTGTTGACTAACCAAGAGAAGGTGCTTTAAGCTAAATATTCGCCGGGCAGTTATGTGAAGCGTGGCGCGGTTGGTAGCGCTGTGGGCAAGATTGGTATGTAGTCCCGGAGGTCCTGGGCTCGAAACCCATCACGGGTCGACATTAAATTTTTATTATTTATTTTATATTATGTTTTTTAATATACTTTTCGACAATTTAACGTAAAACAAGTGTTCTGTATATAGAAATAACTATTTTTCCTTTATGAAATAGCGAAAATAGCTTATAAACGGTTAAATTTCGGATAATTTTTATTTATTTATTTATTTTATTCCTTTTTCTATATTTTTAAATGAATAAATAGTTCTATGTATGAAAAGAATTATTTTTCTTTGTTAAAGAGCGAATAAAGGCTGAAAAGGGACAAAAGTCGTATTAGGAGATTCACACACATCACACCCCGTTACTCCTTATAATATTAACCTATAAATTTCAAACTCGGCCCGAAATTAGAGTCTAATGTAACAAGCAATTGTATCAAAGGGATTTTTTAAAGACCCATTAGTGGGTCCACAATGGTCCAAAATATGTTTTGTTGACTAACCGAGAGAAGGTGCTTTAAGCTAAATATTCGCCGGGCAGCTATGTGAAGCGTGGCGCGGTTGGTAGCGCTGTGGGCAAGATTGATATGTAGTCCCGGAGGTCCTGGGCTCGAAATCCAGCACGGGTCGACATTAAATTTTTATTATTTATTTTATATTATGTTTTTTAATACACTTTTCGACAATTTAACGTAAAACAAGTGTTCTGTATATAGAAATAACTATTTTTCCTTTATGAAATAGCGAAAATAGCTTATAAACGGTTAAATTTCGGATAATTTTTATTTATTTATTTATTTTATTCCTTTTTCTATATTTTTAAATGAATAAATAGTTCTATGTATGAAAAGAATTATTTTTCTTTGTTAAAGAGCGAATAAAGGCTGAAAAAGGGACAAAAGTCGTATCAGGAGGTTCACACACATCACACCCCGTTACTCCTTATAATATTAACCTATAAATTTCAAACTCGGCCTGAAATTAGAGTCTAATGTAACAAGCAATTGTACCAAAGGGATTTTTTAAAGACCCGTTAGTGGGTCCACAATGGTCCAAAATATGCTTTGTTGACTAACCGAGAGAAGGTGCTTTAAGCTACATATTCGCCGGGCAGTTATGTGAAGCGTGGCGCGGTAGGTAGCGCTGTGGGCAAGATTGATATGTAGTCCCGGAGGTCCTGGGTTCGAAACCCTGCAAGGGTCGGCTTTAAATTTTTTTTTATATATTTTATATTATGTTTTTTAGTATACTTTTCAACAATTTAACGTGACTCAAGTACTCTGTAAATAGAAATAACTATTTTTCCTTTGGGAAATAGCAAATAACATTTAAAAACTGATAAATTTTTATTATTTCTTATTTATTTATTTATTTTATGTTATGTTATTTTTTTAATTTCTTTCTCAATATTTTTAAGTGAATAATGTGTTCTATATATGAAACGAATTATTTTTCCTTGTTACAGAGCGAATAATGGCTGAAAAAGGGACAAAAGTGGTATCAGGAGGTTCACACACATCTCACCCAGTTACTCCTTATAATATTAACCTATAAATTTTAAAATCGGCCTGAAATTAGTGTCTAATGTACCAAACAATTGTACCAAAGGGATTTTTTAAAGACCCGTTAGTGGGTCCACAATTGTCCAAAATATGTTTTGTTGACTAACCGAGAGAAGGTGCTTTAAGCTAAATATTCGCCGGGCAGTTATGTGAAGCGTGGCGAGGTTGGTAGCGCTGTGGGCAAGATTGATATGTAGTCCCGGAGGTCCTGGGGTCGAAACCCAGCACGGGTCGACATTAAACTTTTATTATTTATTTTATATTATGTTTTTTAATATACTTTTCGACAGTTTAACGTGAAACAAGTTTTCTGTATATAGAAATAACTATTTTTCCTTTATGAAATAGCGAAAATACCTTATAAACGGTTAAATTTCGGATAATTTTTATTTATTTATTTATTTTATTCCTTTTTCTATATTTTTAAATGAATAAATAGTTCTATGTATGAAAAGAATTATTTTTCTTTGTTAAAGAGCGAATAAAGGCTGAAAAAGGGACAAAAGTCGTATCAGGAGGCACGCACACATCACACCCCGTCACTCCCTATAATATTAACCTATAAATTTCAAACTCGGCCCGAAATTAGAGTCTAATGTAGCAAACAATTGTACCAAAGGGAGTTTTTAAAGACCCATTAGTGGGTTCACAATGGACCAAAATATGTTTTGTTGAATAACCGAGAGAAGGTGCTTTAAGCTAAATATTCGCCGGGCAGTTATGTGAAGTGTGGCGCGGTTGGTAGCGCTGTGGGCCCGATTGATATGTAGTCCCTGAGGTCCTGGGTTCAAAACCCTGCAAGGGGCGGCGTTAAATTTTTTTTTATTTATTTTATATTATGTTTTTTAGTATACTTTTCAACAATTTAACGTGAATCAAGTTCTCTGTATATAGAAATAACTATTTTTCCTTTGGGAAATAGCGAAAAATAACTTGTAAACGGTTAAATTTCGGATAGTTTTTATTTATTTATTTATTTTATTTTATGTTATTTTTTTAATTTCTTTTTCTATATTTTTAAATGAATAAATAGTTTTATATATGAAAAGAATCATTTTTCTTCGTTAAAGAGCGAATAATTGCTGAAAAAGGGACAAAAGTCGTATCAGGAGGTTCACACACATCACACCCCGTTACTCCTTATAATATTAACCTATAAATTTCAAACTCGGCCCGAAATTAGAGTCTAATGTAACAAGCAATTGTACCAAAGGGATTTTTTAAAGACCCATTAGTGGGTCCACAATGGTCCAAAATATGTTTTGTTGACTAACCGAGAGAAGGTGCTTTAAGCTAAATATTCGCCGGGCAGTTATGTGAAGCGTGGCGCGGTTGGTAGCGCTGTGGGCAAGATTGATATGTAGTCCCGGAGGTCCTGGGCACGAAACCCAGCACGGGTCGACATTAAATTTTTATTATTTATTTTATATTATGTTTTTTAATATATTTTTCGACAAATTAACGTAAAACAAGTGTTCTGTATATAGAAATAACTATTTTTCCTTCATGAAATAGCGAAAATAGCTTATAAACGGTTAAATTTCGGATAATTTTTATTTATTTATTTACTTTATTCCTTTTTCTATATTTTTAAATGAATAAATAGTTCTATGTATGAAAAGAATTATTTTTCTTTGTTAAAGAGCGAATAAAGGCTGAAAAAGGGACAAAAGTCGTATCAGGAGGTTCACACACATCACACCCCGTTACTCTTTATAATATTAACCTATAAATTTCAAACTCGGCCCGAAATTAGAGTCTAATGTAACAAGCAATTGTACCAAAGGGATTTTTTAAAGACCCGTTAGTGGGTCCACAATGGTCCAAAATATGTTTTGTTGACTAACCAAGAGAAGGTGCTTTAAGCTAAATATTCGCCGGGCAGTTATGTGAAGCGTGGCGCGGTTGGTAGCGCTGTGGGCAAGATTGGTATGTAGTCCCGGAGGTCCTGGGCTCGAAACCCATCACGGGTCGACATTAAATTTTTATTATTTATTTTATATTATGTTTTTTAATATACTTTTCGACAATTTAACGTAAAACAAGTGTTCTGTATATAGAAATAACTATTTTTCCTTTATGAAATAGCGAAAATAGCTTATAAACGGTTAAATTTCGGATAATTTTTATTTATTTATTTATTTTATTCCTTTTTCTATATTTTTAAATGAATAAATAGTTCTATGTATGAAAAGAATTATTTTTCTTTGTTAAAGAGCGAATAAAGGCTGAAAAGGGACAAAAGTCGTATTAGGAGATTCACACACATCACACCCCGTTACTCCTTATAATATTAACCTATAAATTTCAAACTCGGCCCGAAATTAGAGTCTAATGTAGCAAACAATTGTACCAAAGGGATTTTTTAAAGACCCATTAGTGGGTCCACAATATTCCAAAATATGTTTTGTTGACTAACCGAGAGAAGGTGCTTTAAGCTAAATATTCGCCGGGCAGCTATGTGAAGCGTGGCGCGGTTGGTAGCACTGTGGGCAAGATTGATATGTAGTCCCGGAGGTCCTGGGCTCGAAACCCAGCACGGGTCGACATTAAATTTTTATTATTTATTTTATATTATGTTTTTTAATATACTTTTCGACAATTTAACGTAAAACAAGTGTTCTGTATATAGAAATAACTATTTTTCCTTTATGAAATAGCGAAAATAGCTTATAAACGGTTAAATTTCGGATAATTTTTATTTATTTATTTATTTTATTCCTTTTTCTATATTTTTAAATGAATAAATAGTTCTATGTATGAAAAGAATTATTTTTCTTTGTTAAAGAGCGAATAAAGGCTGAAAAAGGGACAAAAGTCGTATCAGGAGGCACGCACACATCACACCCCGTTACTCCCTATAGTATTAACCTATAAATTTCAATCTCGGCCCGAAATTAGAGTCTAATGTAGCAAACAATTGTACCAAAGGGATTTTTTAAAGACCCATTAGTGGGTTCACAATGGACCAAAATATGTTTTGTTGAATAACCGAGAGAAGGTGCTTTAAGCTAAATATTCGCCGGGCAGTTACGTGAAGCGTGGCGTGGTTGTTAGCGCTGTGGGCCAGATTGATATGTAGTCCCTGAGGTCCTGGGTTCAAAACCCTGCAAGGATCGGCTTTAAATTTTTTTTATTTATTTTATATTATATTTTTTTGTATACTTTTCAACAATTTAACGTGAATCAAGTTCTCTGTAAATAGAAATAACTACTTTTCCTTTGGGAAATAGCGAAAAATAGCTTATAAACGGTTAAATTTCGGATAATTTTTATTTATTTTTTATTTTATTTTATGTTATTTTTTTAATTTCTTTTTCTATATTTTTAAATGAATAAATAGTTTTATATATGAAAAGAATTATTTTTCTTTGTTAAAGAGCGAATAAAGGCTGAAAAAGGGACAAAAGTCGTATCAGGAGGTTCACACACATCACACCCCGTTACTCCTTATAATATTAACATATAAATTTCAAACTCGGCCCGAAATTAGAGTCTAATGTAACAAGCAATTGTATCAAAGGGATTTTTTAAAGATCCATTACTCGGTCCACAATGGTCCAAAATATGTTTTGTTGACTAACCGAGAGAAGGTGCTTTAAGCTACATATTCGCCGGGCAGTTATGTGAAGCGTGGCGCGGTAGGTAGCGCTGTGGGCAAGATTGATATGTAGTCCCGGAGGTCCTTGGTTCGAAACTCTGCAAGGGTCGGCTTTAAATTTTTTTTTATATATTTTATATTATGTTTTTTAGTATACTTTTCAACAATTTAACGTGAATCAAGTTCTCTGTAAATAGAAATAACTATTTTTCCTTTGGGAAATAACGAAAAATAGCTTATAAACGGTTAAATTTCGGGAAATTTCTTTTTATTTATTTAATTTATTTTATGTTACTTTTTTAACTTCTTTTTCTATATTTTTAAATGAATAAAGTGTTCTATATATGAACGAATTATTTTTCCGTGTTAAAGTGCGAATAATGGCTGAAAAGGGGACAAAAGTGGTATCAGGAGGTTCACACACATCACACCCCGTTACTCCTTATAATATTAACCTATAAATTTCAAACTCGGCCCGAAATTAGAGTCTAATGTAACAGACAATTGTATCAAAGGGATTTTTTAAAGGCCAATTAGTGGGTCCACAATGGTCCAAAATATGTTTTGTTGACTAACCGAGAGAAGGTGCTTTAAGCTAAATATTCGCCGGGCAGTTATGTAAAGCGTGGCGCGGTTGGTAGCGCTGTGGGCGAGATTGATATGTAGTCCCGAAGGTCCTGGGTTCGAAATCCTGCAAGGGTCGGCTTTAAATTTTTTTATTTATTTTATATTATGTTTTTCAGTATACTTTTCAACAATTTAACGTGACTCAAGTTCTCTGTAAATAGAAATAACTATTTTTTCTTTGGGAAATAGCAAATAACATTTAAAAACTGATAAATTTTTATTATTTCTTATTTATTTATTTATTTTATTTTATGTTATTTTTTTAACTTCTTTCTCAATATTTTTAAGTGAATAATGTGTTCTATATATGAAACGAATTATTTTTCCTTGTTACAGAGCGAATAATGGCTGAAAAAGGGACAAAAGTGGTATCAGGAGGTTCACACACATCTCACCCAGTTACTCCTTATAATATTAACCTATAAATTTTAAACTCGGCCTGAAATTAGTGTCTAATGTAACAAACAATTGTACCAAAGGGATTTTTTAAAGACCCATTAGTGGGTCCACAATGGGCCAAAGTATGTTTTGTTGACTAACTGGGAGGAGGTGCTTTAAGCTAAATATGCGCTGGGCAGTTATGTGAAGCGTGACGCAGTTAATAGCGTTGTGGGCAAGATTGATATGTAGTCCCAGAAGTCCTGGGTTCAAAACCCTGCAAGGGTTGGCTTTAAATTTTTTTTATTTATTTTATATTATGTTTTTTAATGTACTATTCCACAATTTAACGTGAAACAAGTGTTCTGTATATAGAAATAACAATTCTTCCTTTATGAAATAGCGAATAATAGCTAATAAACTGATAAATTTTGGATAATTTTTATTTACTTATTTATTTTATTTTATGTTATTTTTTAAACTTGTTTTTCAATATTTTTAAGTGAATAAAGTGTTCTATATATGAAAAGAGTTATTTTTCTTTGTTAAAGAGCGAATAATGGCTGAAAAAGGGACAATAGTCGTATCAGGAGGCACGCACACATTACTCCCCGTTACTCCCTATAATATTAACCTATAAATATCAAACACGGCCCAAAATTAGAGTTTAATGTAACAAACAATTGTTCTAAAGAAATTTTTTATAGACCATTTAGTGGGCCCACTATGGGCCAAAATATGTTTTGTTGACTAACCGGGAGTTGGTGAATTAAGCTAAATATTCGCGGTGCTGGCATGTGATGCGTGGCGTAGTCGGTAGCGCTGTTGGCAAGTTGGATTTGCAGTTCTGGTGGCCCGGGTACGAAACCCTGCGACGGTCGACTATCGATTTTTTTTATTTTTCTTAATATTATTTTTTAAATATATTTTTCAAAATTTTAACGTGAATAAAGTGTTCTATATATGAAAATAACTTTTTTTTCCTTTGGAAATAGCGAATAATAGCTAATAAACGGATATATTTCGGATAATTTTTATTTACTTATTGATTTTAGTTTATATTATTCTTTTAAATTCTTTTTCAATATTTTAAAGTGAATAAAGTTAGCTAATAGCTAAATTTACTACGTTTTAATTTATGACATAAAGATAGTATTTTGGCAGACAATTAGCGTTGCAACTTCCAAAGGTCAAATATACTTCGTTATAAAACTCCAATCAATGAATCTGATTTTAGTAAAAATCTCAGAGCCGTATTTCATATTTAGGAAATTTTATCCACCGAGTTGTTTATGAATTACGTTTCTTTGCATTTTACCTCATTAACGCTTAAAGTGCGCAACGCCCCAAATTATATACTTTTGTAGTTTCCTGCATTGTTTGAGGAAAGAATCATGATTTCGTCGGATATATTTTCTGAAGGTGTCTCGAGTCAGTTGACTGAATCGATTTTGAAAGACACCTATTTGAGTTTCGTCTTGCAAGACTGCTACTCCATGGTGGACTGTGATGGACCTACAGATCGTTGAATGGACTTGTACTGCACGATAACTACCAGGACACGAACTACGCATGCGAGGCTTCGGAGGAGCAGAAGCGAAATGCCCAGATGAGCAGCCTGGATGAGTTCTGGAAAATGCACAAGAAATCCTTGGAAGATCCGGATGCCTTCTGGAGCGAGACCTCGGAATCTTTATATTGGAAAATTCCGGTTCCGAGCCAAAATGTCTGCAGGTACAATTTCGATGACAATAAGGGAAAGATTTTTATCGAATGAATGAAGGGAGCGATGACCAATATCTGCTACAATGCACTGCACAGTGGACCAGCATCCAAGGTTTCATGGCCAAAATTAGAATTTCCAAAAAATTTGTTTCAAAATTTGGGGGTTCTTATGTGCAGGTAAATTGAATTCATAGTTGAAATTTTGAAATACACTAAAAATACCCAGAAAAAAAATTGCGGCTGAAATATGGCGAGCAAAAATAAAAAAAATAATATAGTACATTTAAATAATTAAATACAGCAATGAAAATATAATAATTTTCGTAATTTTATATTAAAAATGAAAAGCAAATTATATTTCCGAAGTAATATTACAAAATAACGCGAAAATATGAAAAAAAAACATAAATTTTGTTTTTTGGTCTATTTAGTCCACCTTTGTAATACGGCCAAAATGGGGTAGGTTTTTTCGAAAGAAGAAACATCAAAGAAGACAGCAACAAAAAGCTTAGCTAATTACCTCGTGGAACTTTTTGGAACTAAGTATCGAAAATCATTCAAACATTGTAAAATGTCAAATGATAAGATATAAACTATAAGTTTGTCAAGAGTATTAACTAATCTAACAAATTGAAAAATTGTACTATAATTTCAGACTAATTACTCGGATAAAAATGGAAGGTAAGGTGAAATTTCCATATATATTTTTGAAATAAAAATGTAGAAGTTACATTAAAAAAATTTTTTTTTTTAAAACACATTTTTCATTACATTATACTCTTTTGATCCAAAAAGTAAATTATAATGTTTGGAATGATTATGAATACTTAATTTGGGCTACATTAAAACTGCCTACACATATTTTAGTTGAAAATTTAATTTTTGACTATTGGCTAAAGATCATGGTCTTCTTGCCCACAGTGCACTGGACAGAAATGTTGAGAATTGACATGGGGAACAAATTGCCTATTTCTGGTATAGTAAATGTTTTTTATCGTACTACTGACTTTTATTATTCTTTTACCGTCGCAACGATCGGAAGAAAGAAAATTTCATTCTGTTTTGGCGATTTGGAAAGACAAGGGATTGGTTAAGTTACCATTGTTTATTTTCATCCTAGGGATTTTTTTTATTTTATTTTCTTACTGCTACTAACATGATTAGGGCAGTTTTATCCTTCCTATATTACTATAACAAAGGAAATTTTATTCTCTTATCACTACTACTGCAGTAATAGAAATTTTACTACTACTGTAATAAAGGTATTTTATTCTCTTACCCTTATCAAAGATAAAAGCAATTTTATCTTTCGGATATTACTATAACAAAGGAAAATATATCCTTTTACGGATAATACTGCAATAAAGGAAATTTATTTTCTTACCACTACTACTGTAATAAGAGAAATTTGTTGTCTTTAAGGTTAAAGAAAATTGTATTCCCTTATCACTGATTACTTAATTTTTACTCCCTTACTACTCTGATAAGAAAATTTTATTGTCTTATCATTGATTACCTTTATTATCTAACCGTTATTACAATGTGGTAGGGCAATTTTTATTCTTATTCTTTCATTAATGATTACTTATATTCTCCTTACTTTCTTTCCTACTATGATAAGTGAAACTTTATTCTTTTAACTCTACTGCTTGGATAAGGGATATTTTATTCTCTTATTGCGTATAAGTTTTAAAATTGCAAATTATAAAGAACTCAGAAAGAATAAAAGATTATAAAGAGAAATTTAGAATCATTAATATTGGTTAACAACAACACAGTATTTATATTATTCATATTGAGGTCGGAGTCCTTTATCTCTCCCAATTTTTAGATGTTATCACAAAAAAATGTTAAAATATTTTAAAAATAGTCTTCAATAGACTACAAAGTTCACTATTATCTTTATTAACTTTAATTATAAAGTTGGGGGTTCTGCTGAAAGAAGGTTAATTATTTAGGGTTCTGTAGTCGAAAAATATTGGGAACCGCTAATCTAAAGCAAACAAAAATTTACTATTACCTTCCAGCTATCAACTTCTAAGTTTGCTTTGCACGCTTGAGGAGAAGAGTCTACAATTAATTAAAACCTTGTCTTTCATATTTACCAGACGAACAATGTGGGTTAACACCTCAAAAATAACATTCGCAGAGGCTTACACTTAAAATAGACTTCAGCTATGTTAATGCTTGACATCAGTAATGCGTGTCATACAGTTTGGCGCAATGGAATAATTTACAAACTGATTGAGTTAAAATTCCCACCAGGAATAATTAAGTTTATATATCCAAGTAGCACTCAATATCGATTGATCTCGAAAAAACTTCGCTAACGACGTCGATCGATGTTGTTCTAAAACATCGATCTATGTAAAAACGTCAGATTTTTTTTATATTGTACGACATTGTAAAATTTATATAGATCGATCTCTCAATAACGCCGTAGAATGTCGAGTTTGAAAAAACCATATTCCACAGCGTTTACAGATACCGTAGAATGTCGATGAATATTTTCATCACGTTATTCGTACAACAAATATTAATAAGCATTTAACGATTCGGCAGAACGCCGATCGATAATTTCGATACGTTATTCAAGAAAATTTTTTCATTGGTTATTGTAGGATATAGGTACATGTCTGTTAATTATTTTATATGGTTTTGCACTTCAGATTTTATCTTGCTAATTGCACTCCAGGCTGTACAGTTGCAGATTCAATTAATTAGATTTATAATGAGTAAGAAAAAAATCCTTCGATTTATATTGAGCAAAATTTATCCAGGATATCTTGAAAAAAGCTACATGCTCTGCTCAGTCTCTGCCTATTTAACAGAAAATCATTTCCTTGCATGCTAGACGATAAGCATTCTGCAAACTGGAGAACAAAGAATTCATATTGTTTTTAACATTGCCTTAGAATAAAATATCTGCAAGTATTTAAGTCATACTTTCAAAGTTCCAAGCATGTACCCAGATTTTAAAAAAAAATAAAATTAGCACTCAAAAATATTTTTAATCAGTTTCCAAAATCTATATATATATATAATTAGGATTTGAGCAGTAATAAGCTTAAAACTTAATTAAGTGTAAAATAGGTGAATAGAAATAAGTGTGAGCACTGCAGATGGAATGCAAGAAGTGAATATTAATGTAAGGCATGAGAATTATTTTCAGCTCAACTATGATTTATAAAGCAAAATCAAAGACAATTTGCTTGTTTTAAAATAACCACATTTTACATTCATGTAAATTAGTTTTCTTATTTTTTAGCACTTGCAATGCACATTTGATCTTCAGACAGGATTCAGTCTCTGAAAATTAGTAATTTAATATATTGCACAACAGCACTAAAAAGTTATAATATTATGGATTTAATAAAATTTGCCCTTCTGATATGAACGTGTTTTGTAATTATAGAAGGTGTAAATGAAGAGGAATAAAACAAAAAGTAGCTATGAATATTTTATTTGAATTAGTAAAACAAATTGGCATATTCTTGGGTCTCCAAGTCCGAAGAATTGGTCACGTCAATTATCTTAGGTTTTCGTCCATCCCATCAGTGGCTGCAGCCAGGACCTTCCCAAAGTTTTCCGCAAGCTCTTGGCCTCAAAACGCTTGAGAACTGTAGCTAGAAGCAACACATTGAGTAATATTAATAACATTTAAAAAATAAAAACTGAAAGACTAACAAAACACAATTTATTAAAGAGTATATAGTGAAACTTTGAGAACTGAATTGAATGATGGGCTTAGAGAATCGGCACAAGGATCAAAAAAGGGCATGCTGCATTAGACAGTTTTGTATAACTGAATATTTAAGCGACAATGCTGTGTCTATGATTAAATAATAAATTCTTTAACAACAAAAAATACTATAATAGAAAGCTTATCAGTTCAAATTTAATTGCATTTCTTAATTTTCAATTTTACTTCTATGTATTAAAGAACATTCTCTTAAACTACTGTTTGTCTACGATAGGTACTCTGACAGACATTCGTCTGGAGGTGTGGCGGTGACTATGGTAACGAGTTATGATTAATTCAAAAAATGAGACCTCTTTCTTCGGTCTATTGTGTTAGCCCTAGAGTGAAGAGAAATAAGTATTCGCGCCTGAAACATCGTTTAGATCAGGGGTTTCCAACTGGCGGCCCGGGGGCCGCATCCGACCCGCGTAGCCTTTTTTTGCGGACAATTTTCGTAAAAAATCTCTATGGGTTTAAAATACTTTTCACGTTAATAAAAACCTAATTTTTTCGTTTCTGTGAAATTTAACATACCAACGGTGCAAAGAAATTTATTTTTCAGGTTCTGCATCCAAGAAAATATTTATTCAAATACAAAAATAATCGTGTATGTTGCTCCTTTTTATTTCATTTTTTTTTTGTATTTTGTGAACATAACTTAGCATGTGCGTATCAGAAATTTTCTCGAAGAAATTCTCATATTTAAATTTTTGAAACCATTCATTTTGGATGAAAATATTTTCACACACATTTGTATATTTTAAATGTAAATATCTATTCTCTGGTGGTTGCAGTAGACAAACCTCAGTTTTCTCATTGAATATTTTGTGTGCTACTATGTAAGTTTTAATACCTTAACAATTAGATATCTGTTGCACATTAATTGTTTAATACATAGGTGCACATTAAGTTATTGTAGCCCAAATTTTTATTATTTATTTAATATTTTTAAAAATATTATTAATAACAATGAAATATTTTTAAAAATCTACTTCTTATTTTAATTTGTAATTCAATACCTTTGTTTTGTACAACTTGTTAAAACTCTGACAGTAATATTTAATGTTCCTTCAAACATAAAAGAGTCCTACAAAAATTTTTGATAAAGTTGCGGCCAGCCATTTGATTTGTTGGAAACCCCTGGTTCAAAATCGTTCGATTTTCTTTTTTTTAAAAAGTCAAAATTTTTACATTTTTTGTTGTTTTTTAAAAAGTATATATTATACAAAACAATAGTCCAAAGCGATTTTTTTTATTTAATTTATTTTACAAGATATTAACAATTAAATTTTAAAGCTCTTTTTAATTAAAAAATAAATATCTAAGGATAGAATAAATGGATTTAAAAAAAATTTATTTCATTTTAAGCGGAAATAATTGAAGTTTTTGATGAAATAATTATAATAAAACAAATGTTTAAAAAATTTAATTTTTATTGCAAAATTGTGTTGTAAAATGAAAAACAAAAATGTTGTTAATGTCGTACAAAGTTCAAACAAAACCCATATAAAGTAAATTTTATTCTAAACAAAAGGGCTTTTCAAAAAAAAAAAAAAAAAAAAAAAAAGGATCGCAATTCCATAAAAAGTTATAACTTTTTTCGCGAAACGCTGCACCGCGGCGCGCTCTGCCACTCCACTCCGCTGATCGCGCTGTACCAGTTGATTTGGAGGGAATTTAAAAACCTCAACTAAAGTTTCACAAAATAGCAAACATTATATTAAATAATAAATTTATAATTTTAGGTGAATAATATTATGAATAATTAGCTATTTATAATTTATTTACATAATTTTTTGAGTTCAAACAAGGAACCAGAAGAATATATTTTATTTATAACTATTCTATCAAGAACTTCAATTACTTTCGCGTAAAATGAGATACAATTTTTTAAAATCCATTTATTCTATCCTTAGATATTTACTTTTTAATTAAAAAGAGCTTTAAAATTTAATTAACATCCTGCAAAATAAATGAATAAAAAAAATCGTTTTAGGCTATTGTTTTGTATAATATATACTTCACAAAAAACAACAAAAAATGTAAAAATTATGATATCAAATTTTGGGTGTAACCGCTATTAAAATGTTGACTCAATGACTAATTAAAATTGTTATTTCTATGTAATGATTGATAAATAGGATATGTATGGAATTGTATAAAATTGTTAAAGCTAAAATTGTTAACAGCTCAATGCTTTATTAATAAATTACTCATCTATAAATTTATCATATAGTAAATTGGTTATTAAGAAGAAAAAAAAATAAATTAGTTAACAAAAACTGTTAGAATTATTTTTTTTAATAAATAGTGAGAAAAACTATACAGGTTACATTAAAATACGATTAAGAAAACGTAATTTAAGCAACAGAAAAAAACTTAGATAATTTCAGATGGATTGATGGGTGCTGATAAAAATCATCGTTGATAGTTTTAGATTTCAGTTTAAAAAAAAAAAGCAAAAAATAAATAATAAAAACAAAGATATTTAATATTTTTTCGGCCCAGATAACGTGAACTATTTCTATTTTCAGCAAAAGTTTTATCTCCTTTTAAAATCAGAGTTTTAGCACTTCACTTTTTCCAGAAAACTCAATAAAAGAAATTAACTGCTTTAAAAAATGTGCAAGTTTAGAAATTAAACCATCTAACAATCAATGAACATTCATGATAAATAATGTAAAATTAAAAAGTAACATTAAAAAAACCTGCTCTACCCTTAACGTCAGAATTTGTTCACTTTTTATTCCTTTGTATATAAAAAATGGCAAACGATTGAGTAATGAGAATCTTTTTAAGTAAGAAAGAAACATCCATGCGAATCTTTAAGAAAGTTATTGAAACAGATTAAATAAGTCTCCTACTGGTGGCTGAGTCAGCCAATCTGGTATATTTCCCATACAAGCTATCATCGAAGCTACCCTTCCTAAAATGCCCTCTTCTTGTTTCCATAGCACCAGACTGTCGCAGACTTTGTGGTGGTCAGAGTACCTATTGTAGACAAACAGTAATGTGAATACAGAAAAAGTATTGAAGTTGAAAATAAGATTTATTTTTAAAATTTAGATTTAATATTGATTACTTATGATTTCATATACTTAGAAGTATAATTAAACAAAAGCTTAAACTTATTATAAATACACTATTTTTACAAATGCATTCAATTCTTTGATGTAATCTCTCCCTCCCCCACTTCTTCAATTTTTTTTTTTTTTTGTGATCAGATCCAAAAACTATTGACCTACCTACATCTGTGTTAGACTCAGAAAATTTAAGTTTTTCAAGCCTCTCTCTCTCTTTTTGTTTGGATCTCTGAAACTTTTTTGCAATATTTGTTTTTTTTTTCATGGGAGCAAATTTTTATTTCGTATTTTTCAAATAGAGAGAATCTCTTCCTCGCATTATTTTTCAATTAAATTTATTTATAATGCTGCCTTTAACTACAGCATGCAAAGATAAAAATTCTCTGATGAGATACATTAATACAGATTAAAAAATTGTGAGTGGTGCATATATGAAAAATGTTGAATAAACTTAGAAATGTTAAGAATTAGTTGCAAATTAATTTTTGTAAAATTTAATACAAAAAGAGAAGAATTCTAAATATTTTGATTTATTATTTGCAATTGGAATTGATATTCAAATTAAAAACTTTTTAAATTTTTTTTTCTTACAGCATTTAAAAACTGAAGAAAAAATATATTACATATCTAGATTAATAATAAATAATATTTTAATCAACAATTTTACCCAAAATGACATTAGTGATGGCAGGTACTCTTTTAAATGACATTTTATTCTTTTCGATTCAGTCAAAATACCAGCATGTGCAGTCAAAATACCGAATCTGATAACAAAAGTTTGTTAATTTATTCAAACAACTACAAAAGTTAAAATTTAATCTAAAAGAGTATTAAAATATTTATATATTAGCTAGCCCACTTTCAGGTATTTAATACGCACACTTGTTAAAAATAAGTAAAATAGACGCTATCAACAACTCCGAAGCTGATACATCTCCTAAAATGAAAGTCACTATCAGTTGCTTAAATCAGATTTCTGATGCATCATCTAAAACAAAAGTCATTATATCGGCCTGCGGATATATGTGATACATCGATATTTTGAGATACATCTATTTATTGCCCAGTCCTATATAGAATAATCATTTAAACTCTCTCCATACACCCTCAAGTACAGAACAAATAAGATGGTGAAATTCTTTCTTGCTTTCTAAGGGGAGGTTTATACTTTAGGGCAGGGGTTTCCAACTGGCGGTCCGGGGGCTGCATCCGGCCCGTGTAGCCTTTTTTTGTGGCCCGCGAACTGAAATATATTAGTTGTCCTTTTTTTGCTGACAATTTTCGTAGCAAATCTATATGGGTTTACAATATTTTTCTCGTTAATAAAAACCCAATTTCTTAGTTTCGGTGAAATTCAACATACCAATGGTGCAAAAAAAATTCTTTCTCAGGTTTTGCATCAAGAAAACATTTATTCAAATACAAAAATAATCGTGTGTGTTGCTCTTTTTTATTTCGTTTTTTTTGTATTTTGTGAATATAATTTAGCTATCAGAAATTTTCTCGAAGAAATTCACCGATTTAACTTTTTGAAACCACTAATTTTGAACGATAATATTTATAAACACATTTGTAAATTTTAAATGTAAATATCTATTCTCTGGTGGTTGCAGCAGACAAACCTCAATTTTCTCATTGAATATTTTGTGTGCTACTATGTAAGTTTTAATACCAACCTTTTTAAAGTTTTATATCTTAACAATTTGATATTTGTTGCACATTAATTGTTTGTTGCACATTAATTGTAAATTACTGATAGTGGTATAAATAAACCAGTGCAATCATTTTTTAAAAGAAATTCTAATCATTTATGAGTCTTACCTTACTTAAGTAAAGCAAAAATTACTTTCTCAAAAAATTAAGCACATTAAAAATAGCATAATTGTTTATCATTGAATATACCACCAGTGACAGTAAATTTTATTTACCTTTCTTCCAAAAATTAATAAATAAAAAAAATAATTTTATTATAATTTAAATACTGATAAAATTGTAATAATTAACAGGGTTCGCCAAAGTAGGACCAGGCAATTTTAGCAAACCCGGGTTGGCTTTTCTTGAAAAAAAATGTTTTTAGATTGTTAAATGTTAACATCTATGAAACTAATCCGTATTCTATTATTAATGGATTACATAGAAATTGAATAGTAAAATTAGATGCAGAAATTAAGACTTGCAAATTTTTTCGTACATTAAAAAAATGAGCAATAAATAAAGAAATTTGGGAAAAACATTGAAAAAATTATTAAAACAAGTCTTTATATTCAACTGCTTAACATGCATCACATATTCAGTTGTGGTCTAATCATGCTAAATATTATGTCCTGCCAAAAATTTTGTTTCTTTAAAATGCTGTACCCTCAATGCACAGTCTCATTCTTTGTTAAAAAAGAATGATTTTCTTAAAAAAATATTTTTTGTAAGACTGAAAAAATCGTTCCTATGAAGCATAGCAATACTGAAAAATTAAAGACTTCTAAAAACCTTGTACCAAAATTAAGTACTTTTAAGGGCCCTTATTTTCCAAAATAAAAATTAAGCAGTTTTTAAGGACTTCTAAGAACTGTGGGAACCTTGCTATTTCAATTTTCATAAACATAAGTGTATATCTATGCATAACTTACAATTTAATCAAACCCTTCAAACATTTTCCAATTTTTATCTATATTTCTTTATAATGTTTGCCAGAAAGTTTATACTTGTTTCGAATCACACTTACAATACATGTATCCTTAATAATACAAATGGGAGAAGTAATTACCTGTATTGGTGGTTTGTTTAGGGGAAATCAAAGACTTTAAAGAAGAATGAAAAAAAAAAGGATTAAAACTTTTAAGTGAAAGCAATGAATTGCATTATAAACTACAGTCAAACCCCGCTATAGTGAAAAAAATGTTCGCAATGGAATCTATAGCATGGAATGTAGCAATAAGCATTTTTTCTGGTTTGCTTCATTATTAATCAGCATTAAAAAAAAGCTGCAATCTTCCAGTATGCTTCAAGTTAAAGCAGATCGCTTTGGTGAAACTACTATAATGGGCTCGAATACCTGGTTAACAGGTTTTAAAAGCGGAATAATATAAGTTCAGGAAAAATTATCAGAGAGGTGGTTTCCATATCTGATGTGGAGGATTGCTCCTCAGCTAAAGATTACTAATTTTTTTTTTATATGCAAGACAAAGGGTAATAAAAATAAAAGCTCACACATTTTTGTTGCTACATATTATTTTACAGTCATTTTTGTATTCATTTTATTGGTCATTCATTTAAATAGTATGTAATAAAAAGGGGGAGTTTGAAACAATTCGATAAAATTGTTAGCAGAGTGGATATAGTGAACAGAAACTTTAGTCCCTTTAAGATTTACTATAGTGGGGTTTGACTGTATAAATTAATGTTAATATTTGAAAAGCAAATTTCCAAATTAAAAAAAATATTGTACACACCAGAAAATGAACTTGAAAATTCATCTACCTTTTCATTTGGATCCTACTGCTAATACTAATAGAAAAAATTACACTAAGGTAAATTTAGAAGAGCAATTTTGGAAAGGAAAAAGGCTTATATTTGTACACGGCTAGGATTTCATCTACTATCAACAAACTGATTGACAATAAAAAAGATACAATGGCAATTACGAAAATATTAGTAATTTGTCTACCTTGGACAAGACAATAAATTTAGGAATGGATTTCAAATGTTTTCAAAATGTAATGTAATATAAAAGTAATGCTTTCAAAACTCCTAAAATGTCCTTTTGCTTTAAATCAATAATAATTTTCTGAAACAAAAATTTAAATATCTTCTACTCTGTCAAACATGTCTTAGTTAGTGTAAAATTTTCATATTCAGTAGTAAAATTCTTTTCTCCTTCCTTAAACATCATAAAATGTCACTTTAAAAATGCTAGTACATTTTTTAGCATTAACAAACTTTACTAATGATTAGAAAAATTACATAACGTGAAGTAATTAAGGGTGCCACTCTAAAAAAATTTCAAGACTGAACTTATTTTTTGACCCAATAATACTGTCTAGCGTTGTTTACCAAATTTTTAGAAATTTATAGCTGACACCAAAATTTACCCTTCCTTAATACCTACATATTAAATCAATCATTTGATTATTTTTTTCAAATTTTTTTTCTTTATTTAATGTTTTTTTAAGCAAACAAAATGAAAAATAACAGCTATAAAAGTCCTGACATCATAACCATATCATATGTTTTCATTAAGATATATTATTTTCTTATTTTGACCAAAAATTTTTTAAAATTCTTGTGAAAAAAAAATTTATTTTAATTGATAGAATTTATTAGTCCATTGAATTTTCTCAAGACTGATTTCAGTACCCAGGACTGAAGAGTGGCACCCATGAAAGTAATATGCATAATAAAAACAAACTTACTTGCAAACTTGGAAGACTTTGCTTGCTTCTATAGGTTCGAATAATTCGGCGTCACCTTCAGTATATTTATTTAGTTTTTTTTTAAAATCTAAACAATTCCTAACCTTAAACAACAGGCGACCGACCAAAGCTAAGACGCTAAGATTCACAGTCACATGACAAACGTTCATATCGATAAATGTTGTAAGCTATCGTCGATTACAATATCGAGTTCGCTTCACGTTCCAATCCTGTACCATATCGTTTTCACGGAATTCTATTTTTTTTATTTTCACTAATATGAGCAAGTATAAAGAAATTTTACTCATTTTTTTACCTCTAACAATTATTTTGAACTTTAGAACTAAAATATATTTAATATGGAGTGTTTTAAGAAAAATACTTTTAAAGTTTCATTGACGGAATTCATTCAATAACTTGCTCACAGTATCTATATTCCTCCGCTTTCAAAATATTGATAGGAACGGCCACGGTATAGATCGATGTTTCTGTGCTACTTGGGTATTTATTACATTTTTAAAAAAGAAAAAAAAGTTTCATTTCTGCTATAGATTTTATTGGTATAGATTTTATTGGTATAGTTTTTATTGGTATAGTTTTTATTGGTATAGTTTTTATTGGTATAGTTTTTATTGGTAAACGTTTTGTAACTGTAACAGAAATTGAAAGTTTTTTTAAAAATAAATTTGCAAGACTTGTATTAAAAAAAAGTGAGATAAAGAAGTGAGTATCAAGATCAAACGATTGGTAATTTATGGAATATATTAACACTTTAAATTCAGTCATTGAATTTGAAGGGAAAAAAAAAAAATTTTTTTTCTTCAGTAGATGATTCATAAAGAAAAACATTAGTCGTAAAATTACGGAAAAAAAAATTCGATTAACATCTCGTCATGTTTGTACATAAAAAAAAATAAATGCTTTATACTGTAAGATAAATAATATGTTTTTATTGTAACATATTTAAAACGTTATGTAACTACGTTTGCAATTATAAAGTAACAAATAAGTTACATTCGCCTTCATAATATGTTTTACATTAAACCATACCAGTCAAAAAATGCAATAAAAATAATTAATACAAAATTGTAAAACATTAAAAATTAACTTTTCACATAGTTGTTAAATATTTTGGGTAATAAACAGATAATAAAAGTTTTTATAATAACTAATCATGAAACAGGAATTTTTTTTAAAAAAAAAGGTTGTCGCAACAGTATTAGGAATTATAAAAACAAAGTTGTAAATGAAGTTTCAATGATAACTGAACAAAATGATCAGGTTTCAATTTTGTCCCAACAGAATAGACAACGGAATAATAAAATCAACAATAATAAACTTAACATTTAATAATGGCAATTAAATTTAAAAAATCACACAATAAAAATTCTGCAATTTAAATTTTTTACAAGAGTAAAATTTTTTATAAGTAGTTGTGTTTTCTTTTTTTTAAAAAAAGGTTGCAAGCACATTTTTTCTTCAGTTCTTGTAGGCAGAACAAACAAAGGAAGTCGTCTAAACTCAATGAATCAGCTACTCTGATTCTTACATCTGGGGATTGATCTTTCAACAGTACTAGAAGAGCTGAAAATAAACAAAATGTAAATTTAAGGTGGTTGAATCAACACAGAGACATAGAAAAATGATTACACTTTTAAGTAATTAAGTAGTTTTAAGTCACTTTAAATTTTTTGTAGCAGTGGTCATGAAACTGTTTGCCATGGTATCGTGTGAAAGTGGCGTGGCACACTGTATGGTATAAAGTTCAAAATTAATTCTTAACAGAACATGCCATTCGCATAAAATTTTATTCGTGCTCTAACACAAACTGGTGAGTTACTTATAGGCAATCGGAGATGCACTCTTTTTCTTAGAAGACTTTACATTCAATTCAAACACTCTCACGTACACTGGTTAATTAGTTAAATGCAATCTGAGGCTCACATCTTGTAATCTTTTTATTAATAATCTTGAATGTTGGCACTGACTATTTCATTCAAACTTATTTTTTATTAAGGATTTGTACCAAAATTGAAGAGAAAAAAAAAATCTAAAATATACCTTGTGTAAATTACAAAACATAATCATTGATGACGAATGCTCCATTTTTTGAAAATAAGGCACAAAGGGATTAAAAATAAAAACCAACACTTAAAGGAATAGAATTAATCTTGTTCATCATTAAAAGGTTCATCACAATGTAACTTTAAGTGCTTTTCCACTTTTATTTATTATTTAAAATGTTACTTACTCATTTTGTCTTTTTCTGAATTTGTAAATTAGTTTCATTCTTTGATTAGATTTTTAAATAGCTTTTAAGAAATTTAGATAAATCAATAATTAGAACTAAAAACATTGGCAGTTAGCTTCTCCGCAATCATTCCGCGAAGTACAAACTAAATTTCAAATAAACATCAAATAATAATGATAGTGAGAATGCATACCAGAACAGACCCTTTCTTTTGGAATCAAGTTATGCTTTTCAGACGGAAGGTTCCCAAGAATATAACCTAAATATTAGAAAAGAAAAAAAATATTAGAATTGATAGAAGAGAATTATGGTTCCATAATTATATTTTTGTGTCAAAACTTTTCAAAAATAGCTAAAGAAGAGTGGGGTTAGAAAAGAAACCTAAACCAGGTTTATTTTGTAAATAAACAGTCAATTCATGGTAATTTTTTTAAAATATATATTTAAGTGAGAATAAAATTGTTGAATCAACTATTTGAATTAATAGTGAGGAAATCAATTATTTACTATTTTAAAAATATTAAGCTATCATCTCGAGCAGTTGCGTAGTTAGAGAGGCATCTGTCCCTGCGTGCAAGAGAGTCACATTTGTGATTATTCAAAATTCATTACAAATGAATTCCAGAATAAAACTAATTTTGATATTTTTCATCTCATACATAAGACTACTCCAAAGGTCTCTTTTTTGTAAGCATAAGCTTATAATTTGATATTTTTATTTAATTAGTAACATGCGAAAATTTTATTCTAACTTTTCAATGGCAATTTTTTTGGATTTACAAAGTTAAATTTTGCTTTCCTTTGGATAACTATTTAAAAAATTGCACAATTTTATCAAAAAAATAAATTTGTAAGGAAATTTATTCTTAAAAATTCCTTACAAATGATTTATATATGAAAAATGAGCAGTTTTTGTATCATTTTTCATACATAAATCAGGCATAATTCACACAATGAATTGTAATAGTCTGAAGAAAATTCTCATAAATTGGACCACTGGTTTGTTAGATATCATAAAACGTTTTATAAAACTGTTTAAAACGTACGAAAACTGTTTAAAATAAATAAAAGTATTCTGAAACAGAGATTTACTTCCAATGAGTTTTTTTATTTGATGAGTGATGTTTGTGGGGAATGAATTTCTTGTTGTGAACGATTTTCATAGAACAGTTTCAAACTATAAACTTCAGTTCATATAACAAATAATTCATACTTCAGTTCCATACAACAAAAATAATTTTTCAGTATGTTTTTATAAGCATTCTAATATTTTCTGACTTTGATGTTTAAATTATTCTGCTTGTTTTATTCAAAATTATACTCTACAATTCAGTTTTTACAAAACCCTAAACCATAACCCAAATCCTAACTCTGTAAAGCCATGGCAGTGGCATCTCTTAATTTGAATAATATTTTTCTCAAAGGTGTTCAGTTTAATGGAAACCAATAAAGTTGGAGTATTATATATAGATTATAATAATGTTTTCAATTTAATAAATATTGTTTGTTTTCTTTTTGTTTTTTCTTTTTGATAAAAATAACCACCAGTCACCACAAGATTTATAAAAAATTCTAATAATATTTTTGTCCAATTCCTCACAAACAAAAATAAGGCGGTTTAAGACAAGATAAGTAATCAAGTTTATTGTGTAGTTAACTATTAAATCTAAAAAACTATTGAAAAAGGCATATTTTTTTTAAACATTTCATCCATTTATTTCCAAGCAAAGTATCATAGCTTAAGGGGAACACTCATATTAAAGTAAAGGAATTAAATGGTCATAATTTTGGAAAACACAAGCGTTCAGGTAACATTTTAAATTTATAATGCTGGAAAGATTGGAAGTCTATTCCAAGATTACATGATTAGGGATTAATGTTTAATCCTAGATGCAATTTTAATTAGAAAAATAAAAGAAAATTAGAAGGTATTAATAACTAATCTCAGCGGATAGAGCCTTTGCCTCCCAATGAAGTTATCCAAATCCCATTGATGCTGGTTGCTACCAATTCTGCATTGACCACAGTACTGATGTAAATTATACTCAGTGCTAGATAGAGTGTGGGTTAGAATTCCCTTGCTAACCGAGATAGGCTTTCATAGTTATTCTCTCCATGTAGTGCTAATGCAGGTTAATTCTATTGCAAAGTCGTCTGTGTAAACAAATTTGATTCAATGATCTAGGAGTTCCATTGGCTTCTGGGTTGGGTTCAAAAATTACAAGGTTACAGAGTTGAAATATTGAAAGTTGAACTATTGAAATATTGAAACTCCAAATTGTGTCGGCTGTTGTAAAAAAAAAATCTAAAATATATACTATAAAAATAAAGTAAAACTTGTCAGTGGCAGTAAAAGATTACAACAAGGAGCCTTGAATAATGAAATAAAGATTAGTAAATGCTCTGAAGGTTTACTATATTTGCAATAATTAGATGATTATTACAACACACTTACCTAAAAATGTTGCTGAGTTACACTGGATGAATGGGAATTGACTTTTTAAGTACAACATACAAGTTGTAGTATAAAATCCTATTTTGTCAGGAAATCTAGCTATCTATAAAATTAATAACATTATCATGAAAGTTCATACATTAAAACTTTTACAACAGTTATAAAAACAAAATCTAGATTTTTTTTATTTTCATTCCTTTTGTAACTTTGTTTACAATTACAAAATAAAATTAATAAAAAAATGAAATTTCCTAAGAAGAAATTAATTTTTTTGCAACATGCATTTGCAAAACGTTAAAAGATTTAATTATGAATATTTCATGATAGCAACACTATTTATTACAGCAATATTGAAATAAAAATAATTTGTCTGTCATATTTGAATTTCAAGGTCAAATGTACAATTATGTTGATAGAGTGATGATTCAAAAACAATATATTTTCTTTTCAAAAGAAGTTGAATCGAGTTCATAATGGCTTAAATATAATTCAGAATTCAAATATTAAAGCGAAAAAAAAAAATGCATGTAGCAACCATGTTTATTTAAGGAATAGGTGAAATGCAAACACATAGATTTCTAGTGGCAATCATATTTAATTGGTTTCATAAATTTGTTTGAATTAAAATATACTTTTACAGGGTTGCCACAATAAAAAATGAACCAAAATAGTTGCTTTTAGTAGCCTCAAGCATGAAAATAGTTGCCTAAAACAATGAAAATAGTTGCCTGAACAGGAACAAAAATCTATCAAAAATAGTAGCCAAATAACTAAAATTATAGCTTAATTGAAAAATACTATGACTAGGACTGGGTAATGTCAGAAATTTTAAATTGTGATACATCGTCAGTGAGACATCGCGTTAAAGTGATGTATCGCGATTTAGCATTTGTTCAAAAATTACCATTGGGAAATCTTTCAATCAATCAAAAATCAATAAAAAGGAATAAACTATTACGAAAGAATAGTTTATTCCTCGAAATAAACTATATAAAGGAATAAACTAAATAAAGGAATAAACTATTACGAAAAGAAAATATTAATTCTAAACATATTCCACTATGACGTCAAGCTTTATTTTATTTTTCTTGAATTAAAAATAATTTAAGATTTATTGTATTAAAAAAAATAATACTGTAACAAAATATTTTACATACATGCAATGAAAATTAAAAGAAAAAAAAATGAAAGTGTAAAGCAAACCAAAGAAATGTCCACTTTAGAAAAAAACATTTTTTAAAAATTATTTGTTGGAAAAAATAAACATGCTTTTGAAGCATCATTAGACCCTTTCTTATTTAATTATTTAAAATAATAAAAGGTAGTATTAACTAATAGTCAAATTCTGTACTTAAGAAATACTTATTTATTATTATTTTCTTTGAAAATGAAATCGACTCAAGATTTATTTGTTTAAAAATGATACTGACTATCTAACAAATTATAAAACAAAAAAATATTGAAAGAATTTTAATAATAATAAAAAAAACTTTAAGTACTAATGTCAAATTATTAAAAAAGCGACAAAACATTATTAAACTCTTTATTTAATTAAAAAAAAATATATATTTTTTTCTTTTAAACTAATAGCCAAATTTTTTAAACTTCGTTTTAATTTTCTCAAAAATAAAAGCAAACTAAATAATTGTAAGCTTTGTTTTAATTTTTTTTATAGTTAAAAACCATTGGACATTTATTGGTTTAACAATAATTAAATTATTATACCTACATTTAATAGATTTAAAAAAAATGAGCTTTTTATAACAAAGTTAAATACGAAATACCGTTTATCGTTTATTGAAATATCGTTTTTTAATTTTTAATGTTCTGATACAACATTAGTTTTTAAAAAAATTAAGATATGTGGAGAAAATAATATGCTCAGCTTGTAAAATGTATTGTTTTTATTGAAAATATTTTTAATGTGCAGCTTTAAGTAGCATTCAGCTTTAAGTAGCATATGCAGAAGTTTTCATGTGCAAAATTTTCTGATTTCTTGTTGCATACTCCTTAGGAAAAAATATTTATAAAATTCTTCACATTTTATTCTTTTTAGTTTTTTTCCTTACTTAAAATTAAAATATATAAAGAATTCCAATCTAAATGCATGTTTTTTTTTTAGTTTAGCTTAATTGTTTTTGTTTTTACAACTAGAAAAAAAACAAAGTTCTGTTTTCTTTCTTCCAAATAAACACATATGAATAAAATTAATACTTTATGTTTATATATCACTTAATATGCTTCCTATACGTCCCTTAGTCTTAGTTTTTAGGACAAAAGGAGAAACAGTTTTGGAAATATCACCTCTGGAATGCAAGTAACATTTACGAACTTTCGATAATTTGATTACAATATTGTTCGAACTTTGAATTTTAAAAGAATATTTACCAACAAAACAGCAAAATTAAATGTTAACATATAGTTGTTTCCATCTGTTAACATTTAAATTCAGCCTACTGACAAGAAAGGAAAAAACCCTACTTTTAAAAACTGAAGCAAATATCCTAACCCTTTCTAATTTCAACTGTTCAGCGATACATTTCTGTCTAAAAAAGGTAAGTATCAAGGACGGTAAAATAATTGAAATTAAGTAAATTGGTAAATAATTTAAATATAGGAAAAATTAAAAATAAATTTCCAGCTTTCTCTAAAATTCCCTGATTTTTCCATGTTTTTATCCAAATTTCCCAGATTTTTCCAAGTTTATTCCAGAGTATAAAAATATTCCCTGATAATTCCAGGTTTATCAGGTGGGTGGCCACCCTGTTGTAACTAGTACTAACAATATAAATCATTGTTAGTACATGATTTCAAGATATTGGAGCACTTACTATTCTAACAATATTTAATCACAAAATGCACAATTATCTTGCATTTTTATCTGCCACAATCATCAGCTAAATTTAGTACTAGGTAATTTTGACCTCATACTTTGTAGTTATTCTAAGGATGAAAAAGATAAGGATGTTCAGATTTCAATGACAAGTCTCAAATTACAAGTTAAATATACTTTAATGATTGGAAAATATTATAAATTAGTTTATAATACCAAGGTTCTCATTCAATTTCAGAAAAAAATTACCCGACTTTTCCAGGTATTTCAGGAAACTTTCAATCTAAATCCCGGCTATATTTTATCTATACCATAGAATTTTTCATTGGAAAACTTCAATTTTCTTATTTATAATGTCAAATATTAGATTTTGTGAGGAAAAAAATATGGAGTGCATGGAAAAGCGCTTTGTTAAAATGTGAGTTTTTACAACAAATAATAGTAATAGATGTTAGAATTATTTAAATGATTGATTATTGTTATTGGAAATTCTAAAACCGGTTATTTTTCAGGTATTATATAGGAGATTTCCAGTTTTTTTTCTTCAAAAAAATTTCCTGACAATTCCAAGTTTTCAATGACCCGTGGGAGCCCTGTAATACAGTAATGTCATTTTATAGCTTGTTTGCACCTTATTTTCATAATGATAATCTCGGCGTTTGCTTATCAAGCACACAAATACTGTATTTGTAACGTTCCTGTGTTGCTTGTATTGTAAAGTTCTGCTACATTAATTTTTAGGGTGTCTTCGAGTGGGCTAAAATGCAATGAGTACTTTTATTAAAAGAACCCAAACAAAATATTTCATTAAAAATTGAATTTTAAGAAAATTCTTTTTTTCCTATCCAAATAAAAGATTTAAATAGTGCGAGTACAATTGTGTCTGAAATCCAATGCATACCTTTTTTTGTTGGAATGTCTCCCAATGTGTAACACTACTGGACCTTCTTTAATTTTCTTAAAGGCCGCTTCTGAATGTGAAAGGCCTTGTAATGGTTGACCATTAAGTGTATAAATTTCATCTCCTAAAAATAAATAAAATTTTATACTTATTGCATAAAAAATAATAGATATTTCAAAAGAATATGTAATATTAATATATTAAGATTCAATTATACGCCTTAATAAAAGAGTATAATAAATCTAGTTACTTTAAAAGGTAATCAAGGTAATCAATAAAAAAATAAAGGTAATCAATAAATAAAATAAAAATCAAGGAAAATCATATTCTAGAATTTTGTGGGTATATTTAAGACAGTAATTTTGTATTTGAAAACTGTGTCAAATATATTTGACACATATTTGTTTGCTCCAATATCATATTTGTGTCATATATATTTTCTGAAAGTAAAGTGAGCAAAGAGTAGGAGAAAATCACTATAAGTCAAGGTTTTAAAAATATGACAGTTGTTCCAAGAACTTCTTTTTCTTTTGATTTATTATCTTTTCAAGATTGATGATATATATATATATATATATATATATATATATATATATATATATATATATATATATATATATATATATATATATATATATATATATATATATATATATATATATATATATATATATATATATATATATATATATATATATATATATATATATATATATATATATATATAAAATTTTTTTTTCTAGTTTGAAAGCTTAGTTTTGAAGACATTTTTAGTTTTGTTCATGCTCTTTATAAGAAAATTGATATAAATGTATTAGCCAACATCTTACACGACACAATCTTTTGTCAGAAAACAATCTGAACTAATTGCTTATAAAGGGTCCCAATTTTTAAGAATTATCATTTGATATTGAAAAAAATTGTTCTTCCAAATAAATGTAATTAAGATAATTTTAAGCATTTTTTAAGCAAATGGAAAAATATTTTTAAGTGAAAAATTCCCAATATAAAGTTTAACTATAGTTTTATCATTGGTGTTTGTACCCCACATTAACACTAACAAATCACTTGTTTGGGTTTTATTTTGTAAGGTATTTTGTTAATTTATTTACATTTTAATTTTTGTGCATCAAAAATGTGGGAAAACTAATACAATGTATGTGTTTGTCATGTGCTGCCATATTCATATATATTTTGGATGCATAGAGTTTCTAAAAAGTGCTTATTTTTGATTTACGTTTTTTAAAAGTCCTTTTTTTTTTATTCAATGTTTGTAAAAAGTGATTAGTTTTCTATTTCTTAAAAAGTGATTTTTTTTCCTTCTTTGCTGTGTCAATTGCCATTCAAATTACAAAAATGCATGATTTTCACAATTTTCTCTGCAATATTTATCAGAAATTAGTTATTTTATCATGATTATGTAAAGTTTTTGAATTTTATTGATTTTGTGTTTATTAAGAACATTAAACGTTAGAAAAAAAATAGTTTTTATTCCTGCACAGATCCTAATTATGATTTTTTGTTTTGTTTTTGGAAAGTGATTAAAAATATTTTTTGAGTGCTTAAATTGAGTATCTTTATTTGAGTGTCTTTATTTACTGCTTTAAATGACATATATATATATATATATATATATATATTCGGTTAATTAAGTTTAGATAGAAAGATGCTTAAATTCATTTCATGATTCCCCAGATCAGAAGTTAATTGAAAAAAGCAATTGTTAAGACCAAGTGGGAGGAATTGAGTAAAATGATGGGATGAATTGAGTAAATATAGATTGTAATGTTGTGTCATAAAATTGTTAGTCAAATACATGCATAGCTGTCAACATAGATAGGAAAAAATCCAGTAGATTTTACAAAATAATATAAATTTCATGATAATTTTCGAAAAATGTACTAATTATTTTACACATAAGGAATTTTAGGGATTTTTGTAGTCATCAAAATCGAAAATCTGCAATATTTTCCAGTTATGATTAACATTAAATGAACTTGTAATCTTATGTATTAAGTTTACTGACAATTTTGAGTAATAATAGGTATTTCATTCATCAAAGATAGATAAAATAGTTTTTAATTATTTAAAAAAGAAAGTTCTGAATGAAAATAAACTTTACATTTTAGAACAAAAAAAACTTTTAAACTAATATTTATAAATGAGGCTTGCTTCATTATGTATAAGTAACACTTATTTAAATATTCAAGCAAGCAATAATCTGCAAAAAATTTCTATTTCAACAGGGATTTTTTAAGGAAACTTACCCAATTTTAGGGAATTTTCTTATGGAACCAAGAGAAACTGGCAAAATCCAGTAGAGTTGGCAGCTATGTACACGTATTAAAATTCCAGAGTGTGAAGAATGATGTAATATAAAAATGGGTGTTTTGAAAACACATTTATACTGTGTGGAAAATTGGATTTATAGATGAAAGGCAGCTTTCTTCGTTTTTTTCTTATACAGCAAACTAATTTTTAAACTTTAACTGTCAGTTTTATTCCTGGAATAGATTTTGGAAGGTCCTGAAACCCAAATTAAAGAATGCCCAGATGTATACTTAATCGATGACATGAAAACAGGGCAATTTACACCTTCATCCACCTAACCTTTATCAGGGTTCTTACACTATTTTGAGCAAAACAATATCCTGACTTTTGCAGGTTTTCCTGACCTTTTACAATAAAATTCCTGACCCGCCGTTTCCCACTCCAACAAAACTTTTACATTGCAGTTTCAATTAGTAATAATATGCTACTTAGTCATAAGTATCATAGATTGAATAGCATAAACACTTATATATTAAAGTGGAATTGCGTAATAGCACTTTATATCCCAAATTATATTTTCAGAAAACTTGTGAAACTTATTTTTAATTATCATGATTAGATTAAACTCTTAGTGTGTTTTTGTAGTTAGATACGAAAACTATTTAAATAAAAAGATCAAGAAAATCTATTGGACTATGGAAATATTATTTTATTTAATGTTAAGTGGAACCAAATGCATGAGTGTCGTCAGGATATAAAGGGTTAATCAAATCTACTAGATATGTATCAGTATCCTCAAATAATATTTACTCTTAAAACATACTAGTACATTTTTTACATCAAAATATTAATTTTTAAAAATCACAATTTCACTTAAAGCTGACTTTTCTTTTAAAAGATAATATTGAAATATAAAGGGGAAAAAAGTCAAGAAAAGTTAATTATATACCAATAAAAATTCAGATAGAAAAATTATGCAACTTGTGAGAAAATAAAATCAAAAATATCTTCTTTTTTTTCAGTATTTTTAAATTTATTTCTGTAATACTGTAAACTTCCGGAGAAACTCAGGGGCTCCTATGTTATATAATATTTCTCAACATATTTTGTTGCTTGACAATATCTGAATCTAGAACATCCAGTTCCGTTGCAGCAGTTTTTGTCAGTTTAGATTTTCTTAATTTCAAATCATCTATCTTTTCTTTTATTCGTTTTCTAGAAATTTCAGCTCTTTTATTCTTTCATTTTTTTTGCTTTTAATGCATGTCTCCATCTTGTTCTAGATCCTTTTACAGCCTCTAGCATTTTTTCATTAATGTCTATGTTTTTTATTCCATTTATAAATGAAACATAATCATACACACGCCTTTGTGAAATAATAAAGTCTTCATTGAGGTTTTCAACCAATAAGCTTTTATTGATTGAATAACCCCCTACCACTGTTACGTTACCATGAGAGAGGATAAGAACAATATTTATAACCTCCCACAAATTTCCACTTTTTTTTCTATGTGTAAATATTTCGAACAAAAATTATCTAATCTCTTTTGCTATGGATTAAACTCTAAGAAACTCTTTTGTTCTTCGTTTTTTTTTCTTTTTTTGGCAGCATCACAAAACAGTAAAAATTCCTTTTTTGATTTTTCTGCTGTTGTTTCAGCTACCATTGTCTGTAAACCAGTTATTCACACAAAGAGCAACCCTATTAAAAATTCCTTATCATTGGATAAACAGGAGAAAAATTGCTAACAGGACAGGTTCTACCAGGGAAAGAGGAATGTTATTATGAGGAAATTACATATTTTGAATTACAGAATTTTTCCTTGAAACTTTATTTTTGCCTGTCAGTCTTTGAATGAACTATAGTTTTTTTTTATTTTCCTAACTTTATGAATATGTAAGAAAAATCCTGACTTTTTAGCTTAATTTTAGAATAGCCTGACTTTTGCAGGTTTTCCTGACCGTGTAGGAACCCTGTTTATTAATTATAATA
The DNA here is from genome assembly GCF_982258835.1 of Parasteatoda tepidariorum. NCBI lineage: Eukaryota > Metazoa > Arthropoda > Arachnida > Araneae > Theridiidae > Parasteatoda > Parasteatoda tepidariorum. The sequence continues at coordinate 4,016,616 of NC_141757.1, read as the reverse complement.
AAGGGGAAACAAAATAAGTATTTTAAGTTTAATAATGAAAATTCGTACCTTCTCTAAGAGATGCCTGGCCATTTGTAAAGATACATAGAAACCAAGTTCGCCTTTTGGAGAATCTTTACCACAAACAATACTGAATCCTAAGCCTTTCTCAAATACTACTGTATGTAGCGGAGGATTTAGGCCACCTAGGCAATGTGCAGATACCATTACTGCCCATCTGTGAAATTAAAATAGGAAATGTAAGTATAATTCATTAAATAATGCAATATTGCTTGAAAACATGTCAAATTCATAACATAGAATAACTAGCAATTCTTAGAAAACTGTCTTAAATGTCGTCGTACAATAATCCGGAAAATTTCTTCAGTAAAATCATTAAAGACGCATAATGTCTTTATAAATTTAAATCATTGATGTTTTCAAAACATTGAAATCTAAATAAATTATATACATAATAATTTAAATGAATGATTATGTATAAGTTTATTTTTATCTCTCATCACATTTATTATTCCACCAGAAAAAATATTTACAAATGAAAGATGCCAAGTATAAATTCTAATTCTTCTTCTTGGGCACTACAGCTTATGACAGGCCAAGACCATCCCAATAAGTTTTTGCCATCTTGATTTATTCTGCGCCATGGCCTAGTTCTAATATTTTTAAATAAAATATTCAAGAATTTTTATTTATAAATGTGATCGATGATTTTTTAAAACTTCTGGACCTAAGATTTCCGGAAACTTCCGGAGCGCAGTTAGGGAAAAATCTGGAAATCCGTATTTTTTCCGGAGCACAATCACCTCTGATATAAGTAAAAGCTATAAGGATACCTTGGGTATTTATCGAATAAAGATAAAAACAGGAATTTGCTTCACGAGATTGTTTGTTTTGGTTTTTGCTATTGTCTTTCTACACTAAAAAAGAACGTAATTGTTGATAGATAGTTTGCATTTTGATATTATGGGGCTCTAACTTTTTAAACTCTCGATACCGATTTAGGAACATATTTTCCTGATATTTACTACTTGGATTTTTGAAAATTCACACCTGTCTAAAAGTCTAGTCAAAAATTGTAACTAAAACATATATATAAGTGAACTTGTGTACACTTAACATTTATATATTCACTATACATGTTTAAAAGTCTTGTCAAAAATTGCTACTTTAAATACAGTCTGTATTAATTTTATAGCTTATTAATCATTAAAGTATTCTCCTCTAACCATTAACATAACACGCAAAAATTTGATTATTAGATCAAAAGTTCTTGTGTACATTATACATGTTTTAATATTTCAGAATTTTTTCCATGTTAACTAATATGTTACTGTGAATGATCAAAATTGGTGGTTGTTGACTTCCACCTGTGAATGTTGACTATCGCTTTGGTAAATGACCGAAATATATAATAAGTCTAATTAAGTGCCACTGTCCAGTATGCCCTACATCAATGTTTGAGGTCAAGTGACACAGTCCAGTATGCATTTAACCAGTACTGATGTTTCTCCTCAGCAGATATTAAAATATCGAATAAATATAATATCAACAAATAAATTAATATCAAATATTTCGGACATTCACCAAAGCGACCATGAATGATTGTTGACATTCTCTTGATCAGTTACGGTAACATATACACTAAACAAGTTTTAAATTTGCTTCAGATTTTTAAAGAAAAAATACACTTTCTGCTTTCGCTACATATATTAAGACACATTGTATGTGTGGGGTTCAAATAGAAATAAAAAAAAAAAGAATTAGGATGAAGTAAATTGATAATTAAGTCTCAATACTATACACACTCGTTCATTGTCTATCTTTGGCTTTGGAGGTAAATCTGGATTAGAATGACTATTATCGCCTGAGCAATACTTCCCAGCATCTGACTGCCAATGCCTTAGCCTTGGAATGGCATTGGAAGATTGTGTGACTCGTGCAGTTTTGGCACTTGAGTTGCTTGAAGTCTTGAGGAATCTTCTTTAAAGCAGAGGTCTTCAGTAAGCTGTAAATGTTAAGAAAATTTAGAGATGAATATGATATCTTGAAACTTATAATTTACTAAATTAGTATTTTATTTGGAAGAGCCACGGTATCTATTGAAAGAGCCGTCTGCTGTTATGGAAACAAGAAATAGAGCATTTTCCTTTCTCTTGCCGTTCCGAGCCAAAACCTGTCTTAAATAACACCCTTGCTTGAAATAGTTCAACCTTGTAACCATAGTCATAGCCACTGATCCAGACGAATGGCTAGGGGAGTTCTTTATATAGACAAACTATACTTTCTGTGGCAGAGAGTTTTTAAACATTACAAACCTAAGCCTCAGTAAATTCAGATATTTTATTAACAGAAAAATTTTTTTTTTTAAAAAAAGTTCTTTCAAATTTTTTTTTTTGTCATTACTTATTATTAAATATCAGTTTTGCAATCTGTTATATATATGCCATAATCTGGCTCTTTGAAGACAACTCTGGTCATTTTGCAGCTAATTGAAAAAAAAGATCTCCAGCATTTTCTAATCATAATGATACCTTATTGCAGTGAGTTCAAATATCTTTAGGCTAGTTAAAAAATACATCATTCGTTCATTACTTAACCTGAATTATTTCACACAGTTTGTGATAAGTCCAGAGAAAGCTCATTGTAGATTTATTGCCCTAAGCATAAGTAAATTCAGTCTGAACTCTTGGCACATTTTCTACTTAGCCTAAAATATATCGGACAAATTAGCAAATTATTGTGACACATTGCAAAATGCCAGCAACATTGCTAACTGTCAGATTTTTAATTAGCGTATATAAGTTATAGAATGTAAAAGAATTTTTTCTGAAATTGTGTAAGAAAAGTAGAGTTTTTCACTACACATTTTTTTAGGGGATTTGCTAGATTTTTAAATTAGCCTACAACATATACATAATCATATTTAAAATTCTCAAGCTATTACATTTTGCAAAAACTACGTTAAGAAAATTTCACAATTTGAACAGAAATAACATGTTGGTCATATTCATTCTATATGAAAATTATTACTAATACATAACCTAAATGAGAACTTTTAAATTTAGGAAAAAAATTTAGAAAAATAATGTGTCTCTGCTCATAATTTTATGCTTCTAATATTTCAAAAAAAAAAAAAAAAAAAATAAGAATTGAAAATTTATCAAGAAATTAATTTTGTCAAAGCTACAGTTTAACTTTTTAAACTAAATGTACTATTTTGCTGAAAAAAATTGTCTGGAATTTATAACAGACAAAATAATTTTAAAAAATTACTTAACTTTAAAAAAAAAAAAAAATCATAATTTAGGTAGATTTTATCACCTACATAAACCTATCAACGAATAATTTCATTCAATTATTGCAGTTTTTTGCTAACCCAAACAGAGGTATTAAAAAATTAGATCACTAACTACTCTCCATTTTATTTAAACTCCATTTTTTCTAAATGTAGGTCATTACGAGCAAACCTCAAAATGACTAAAATCAGAGCTTACGAAGAATAATCTTCGAATAAAACTTTAAAAAAATTATATTTCTTGATTATCAATAAGCATAACAGCAGTCTGAAATAGCAATACTTTGCCAAACACGAACAATGAGTAAATAGATTTAAAAAAAAAAGAGTGTAGTTAACTATATGACAATATTAATAAAGAGAGAGAGAGAAAACATGACTGGGATGCTTCTAACATGGATACTTGTTTGATAAGTATTTACTCATAGTACTCATTACCAATCAAGAGCTTGTTAGCCATTTGTTTTTTAGCGTTAAATTTCTTAAGCAAATTTTGGCATGATCCTGATAGATTTTCTCTCTAAAACCTTGTTTCTACTAGCAAGTTAAAGAAAGCTTATGGTACATTTAATCTTAACCTGCAAATAGAAATAAGATATTAGGGAGAAAAGATAGCAGGTCCATACCAGAAGTTGCTGATGTACCTTAATACTCAAAAAGCATATGACCCTTAATTGGGAGTAAGTATTATGGATCGATAAAAAAAATACTTTTTTGCAAGCAGAAATAACTTATCAATCAGGAAAATGCATAAGCACACGATATTCTAAAACGACTGTCCTAATATTGTGATCCCCTCTGCAGAGGATCAAAATTGTGATGTCCCATTGTGCAGCTCTAGTGCGACATAAATGAACTAAAACAACAACCTAATATTGGGTTAGCAACTAAATTCCCACCAGGTTTGTTTGCTTATTTTTTAACATTTCGCATGTCATTAAATGTTTTTGTCATAGTGTTTCCGATAATCATTTAAAAAAAAATGATGTTTTGAGTTAATCTATGTTAATTTTAAGATAGAATCTCAAGTTGAGAAAAACGAGCATTTTTGACATCTCTATTGTTTTTAATCAAGGTTAAGTTCGCCTAAGGTGCTTGTGGCATTGCTGAAAGAACCGCTCGTGATTGGTATGCTAAGTTTAAAAAATCGAAGTTTGTTTTGGGCGTCCCGACGATTTCGATGAAGAGGGATTAAACGAAGTGTTGCACTAAAATTCAACTCAAACAACAAGGAAACTGGCAACAACTACAAAAAAAAAAAAAAAAACGCTATGCTTCCAAACCATTAACTTCTAAAGATTTTTTATGAGATTCGACGGGAACTTAGTGGCCAACTAATTATATTGTCGAAAATAAATTCAAAAAGGTACACATACATATTTAAACAAGGATAAAACAAAGACATTTTCAAAACCCTATACTACAGCACGTAAACAAAAAAACTATTTCAACCTATTCAAGAATTAAATAGAAGAACATACCTCTCATGCTAAAAGTAAATGCATTTCTTCTTCAAGTATACGTAGCAGTTGCCTTGCTTGTTCTAAACTAACTCCATTTACAATCAAAAGTTCATCACCTTTAAGTAGTTTACCGCTCCTGGAATAAACAATTAAAATTTAATACAGACAATAGAAAGTATGCATCAATAGAAAGTAAGTTTTATTTTCTAACTAATAAATATTTCAAATTAGCATCGATAATAGAGAACTAAGTCTGAAAAAAATTGGTTTCGAAGTTGAACCATTTTTGAACTAAAGAGATTCTCTCGCCTCATCATCTTAAAATAAAGATTATTATTTTTTTCCCCCATCATCGAAATTCCCAACAAGAAGTGATTATTCTTAGATTTAAAAGAAAAATTCAAATATAGGGACAAATTAAGCAAATATTTTTTATTCCACCTTTAGAAAAATGTATCTACGTATCATCCAGCCCACCATTTTCGCCAACACTACGCCTAAATTATTTTGGTATCTTCAAATTTATTTTTACATAGCAGATAATCATAAAGAAATAGACAAAATACAAATATAACTTATTACATGCAAAAAATTATAAAATATTTGAATTTGAACCACGTCCGAATTCATTTTCAGATTTGGCGAAAATGGTCGGTGAGACGATAGGTAAATGCCAACTATGTATATATATTTATAAATATAACTATTTTACATTTTTTAAAATGTTAAATCATTATATTTAGAATAATTTTTTTTTAAACTTACGTCTAAACAGTTGCATAATTGAACATATATTTAAGCAACTTTTTATAATTTCAAGCTCATTACAATACATTGTATTATTATTATATGTATTTATTATACGTTCTTATCAGTACGCGTGTTCTTAAAACTCGTTATCTTATTCTTCATAAAAAGATACGACTTTCAAATGTTATATATGTATCACTGAAAATTCTAAATTAACGAATGTCAACATTCATGTAGTCACATTTGCTGAATATTCTAAATATTTCTTAATTATCCTAGATTCTTACACTGTTGAGATTTAACATTAACTGAAAATTAATGTTTTGGACATTATGACTATGTAAAGGCCGACATTCACTGGATTTCAAACTCTAATTGTAAAATATGATGTAACAATACTACAGTTGTTAGTCATGAACAAATAACATTAATTTGACTAAAATCTTAATTGACATTTGTCAAAAATTATTCCCTGTAAATGGACACGGGTACAATACAATTCAAATTCTAGAGACGTTTAATCTAAAGTGATTTACGATTTGAATAACAGGTGTGCTGGTGAATGTTTATGCAGTGATGTGGTTAAGCAATCTTGCGAAAATCAAGTGAAACTTCTTTATCATCTCATTCTATGTTGAAAGATGGGCATTTAAATGAGTAATATATAGACTCGCGGAAACCACAATTGAAGATTCAGAACTCGCATAAACACTCGCATTTTGTTAGGCAGAATCCTACCTAACAAAAAAACAAGTTTGAATGATGTATTGTAATTCATTTTTATGTAGCGTTTTGAAAGACATTAGCTTCTATTTTACTTTAATAAAAAACATATTCGTCACGAATGTGTCAATTGAACTTGGGATTTAGATTACACCCATTGTGTATAAATCGCAATCTAATCTAAAAGAATCTGAAAGAGTCCAGTTAACCTAATAATTTTATTTTCTACAAACATTAGAAAAAACATAGTTCGTATTCTTGTCCAACTAGTTGTTCAGTTTCAACCACGTAATTCATAAACGTTTTAGAAGCATAGCCCACGAAGTCAAAGGCTAAAAAATTTGATTGGAATTGTTAATTACATTCAAACTTGAAATTTTCAGTTTGTAGCCAGTGGTCTGTAGACTCTTATAACTTAGTAGCCACTTTTTAATTAAACCTGAAGAATTTGTGACCGATATATATAATTTTTTTCTTCATTTAATCGCCGTTTTTTAGCTTCTTTTTTTTGTTGGGATTGATTTTTGAAAAAAAAAAAAAAAAACTCATTTTATAATGATTAATCGACGAATATAAAAAGTTAATTCAATAATATAAATATACGACAAATTTTTCATATAAATATGTGGCAAAATTTAGTTAAACATACCGACTTTAAACAAATGTAATTAAAACTATTTAAGGAGGCAAAATACGTTTAATGTAAATGCGAATTGATAAAGTTGTCAATTGTTAATGACTCTCCTTCCACACGAATTTTTCTATCACAAATTGATGGATTCTTAAGGAAATAAAGCTTCTAATGGAGACATATGACATTTTAATGAAAATTCTGATTTCCAGAGTCTTTCTGCACTGATGTTTTCTATACTTTTAACATCAAACAATTAAAAAAAAGATGGGAAAAAGTGGCCAATTATTTATCTAATTTAAGTCGCCACTTTTTTTGTTGACTCGCCTTGTGGTGAGTGGTTATTTTCCAGTCTAACTACATTCAGCTATTAGTTTTAATATTAGTCGTAGTCATTACATCATCAGTTAATGATTCAAAGTTTGGAATCAAACATACTGAGTTTTGAAAAAAAAATATTATTTGAGCCCCCTTCCCCTCCAACATACTGTTATAAAATAGGGCTTTTGCCAAAAGTTTTAATAAAAAAAGTACAACTACATAAAAAACATTCTATCTTAGAGAGCTCTTATCTGAAAGAATATAAGGAAGGTACAACCACGCATACATCACAGAATATTTATTGTCATTATACAGTACTAAGTACCATAAAATCATTCAAAATACTGGCGAATAGTTACGTAATAGTAAAGAAAGAATTTCTTTTATTTAAATTAAGGGTAATTAGAAAAAGTTCTTGAACCAATCTGGTCATTTTGACAGTAACGAAGAGACAAGAAAATTCGCGAGTATGCGTAAAAACTCACCATCTCTAAAACAATCAACTATTATTTCGACTTACAATTGATTTCATGTTCTGCACATCAAAATGTAATTCCACTAAACACGAAAATATTTTAGTGGTTCAAGTCATAAATAATGAGCCAGCGCATGACATATTTTTTGATTATAGCTTTCTAAAGTCTCAAAGATAATAACGTTTATATACATTTATTTTTTGTAGATACATTTCAGTAATTGCAACTCTAGCGAATAGATAGTAATCAAACTCCTAATGTCTAGTCTAAGAAAGTTTGAAAAATAAAACATGTTGAAATTTGATTGAAAAACATGTTTCAAAAAAAAAAAAGGAACTCTTACTTAAGGTTTTGAATTAATTGCATGTGCTTCCCTAATTCTGTGGAACACCAAAATTCCATGAAAATCTTTCGCAATTATAAAGGCGCGCAACTTATTTTTTAATCTTAGCGCTTTAAAGTTATCCCAAAGATACCAATTTTTATAGACATTTTTTTTTTAATTTCTTGATGCGTTTTAATGACAGAAATTCTGTAACAAAAACACAGTAATCAAACTCTTGAAGTCTAATCTAAAAAAGTTTAGAAAACATATTTTGTAAAGAATTAACTCAGACTTATGTTTTGAATTTATTGCATATGTTGCACATCGGTACGTGCAGCATAAGCAATATATAATTTATTAATAAGTTTCAGTGCTTGAAATTCACTATGCAGAAATGCACACTGTGCGAAATAAAAAGCGGACCATCCTGAATAACTTTTGATCTAATGATCGGATCTTCAAGTTTTAGGACTCAATCTAAATAGTTCAAGGGGGTGACTTCAAATGTGCTAATTAATTAGTGCAAACGATATTTTAAGTAACGAAATCAGACAAAAAAAACTTACTTTTCCGAAAAAACATACTCCCCTCCGACGGATTCGTATTTCTGAGCCCCAAAATACAGGGAGCAGCCATAATCTGAGAAATATTGTCCTCAGTTTCGTCAGGAGAGCGGTCTTAAATTTAGATCTCTTAAAGTGAATTTTATTTTTTGCGTATTTCGCCCTCAGCTCGAGAACTTTTAAAGCAAACCAAAAAAAAATTCTGCACACTATTATAAAATTCGTTTATCCGAAGACAATTTAATGCGAAAAATAACTTTAAGTAAACATCTATTATTTTTTATTTAATTAAAGTCAAATTTTTAATAGTTAGATATACAAAATCTGAGAAATATCTGTCGAATAGTTCTAAACTATAAGGACCATATTTTCCAGATTGAGAGTCAGAAATCCGAATCCGTCGGAGAAAAAGGTATGTTTATTCAGAGAAAGTACGTTTTTGTGTTTGATAAGAATAAGTAACAGTATTGTTGAAAAACAAGGAGCTTTTCGGTGATGTATATGGAGGCCTATACCAATAATAATGTACGTTTCGCGTGCTACATCTGACAAACATAAAACTATTCTCTCCTTTTTAATCTTCATGCAAAACGTAGTTTTAAGCATTTTATTTTTTCCTTTTACAGTTTCATGTTTAATTTTTTACGTCAAAAAGTGGTCGAAATTTTGATTTTAAACGGTGATATATTTTGTTTTCACCCTTTAAGAAGCTATTATAACTTAATTTACATCGAGCACATAATTCCACATGAAATTTGATAACTCTAACTAGTTGGGAAATAATCACACAATAAATTTCAATTGAAGGTAAATTATAGCTGTTGCGATTAAGAAACAATCAAATCTTCTATTGCTATCCTGAGAAAAGCTCCAGCACTCTAGTTAGTCGGAAATATATTGAACATTTAATTGCAAGATTATATTCTCACAGACAAAAGCGAGTTGATAAAAACGTAGTAAAAATATATTCATGAATGTATGTTTAATTTAAGTAATGTATGTAAAATGATTTCGAAAAGAAAGAAGAGAAAGCTTTTAATGAAAAAGCAAAACGTTTCTGTCTTAGCCTCATTAGTGCTAAAATGTTAGTTTGTCGCGTGTATGTCTTTGGTTATAACATACAATTATGTAGTTAAGTTTGAGCGATTTAAGTGAAATCCGATTAGTGAACTGGTTATTTCTACTGGTATTTTAAGAATATAATCGAGCAGGGTGGCCACTCAAAACAGATTTCAAATTTCCCTGATTTTTCCAGGTTTGTGTTTTTTCCCTTTTTTCTTATAAAGTGTAGGATGTGTACAAGAAAAGTGTCTGTATTATAAAATATCTCATTCAAAATGTCATTTTTTTTAAACATATCTTAAAATTTTTTTTATTTTTTTTACAAGATAATTTTTTTATTATTTTTTGATGTTCTGGTACAACATTAATTTTTAAAAAATTAAGACATGGAGAAAATAATATGTTTAGCTTGCAGAATATATTGTTTTTATAGAATAATTTTAATTGTTTTTATTGAATTTAATGTGTTACTTTAAGTAGTGTTTGCTCAAAGTGTACCTACAAAATGACAAAATCAGAATAACCAATAAAACCTTGGATAAGTATTGTTTAATATATTTTCATTAGGGAAAAGAAAACCGCTTCAGGTGATTATATATCAATAATTTTTAATAATTACAGTGGCTCCCAAAAGTGCTCACTCACTTATAATTTATATTGAAATAGGAAATAAAAATTCAATAATTAAAATGAATATTTCACAATGGGTATTTGATAATAAGATGTATAATCTATTCTTAGCAAAACTGCATGGAATATTTTAAAAACAAAGCAAAAGTTAATTTTTTAATCAAATAGTAACAAAAATGTTACCCCACGAAAGTCATCGTACATTTAAATGTTTTGGATCTCAGAATTAAAATTATCGTCAATTGCTTTTTTTATTTAATTATTTTTCATTTAATTTTTTATATCTTTATTAGCAATTTAGTATCAAACCTATAATAGCAGAACTATATTTAAATTTTAAATGATAAAATAAAATATTATCATTTAAAAATGACTTGTGGTCGTAATAAAATAGACCAAATTTGATTATTTGTCTTCATAAGAGGTAAATCAGTAATGAATATATAAAATTAGTTTACTGTATTCAATTGAACTGTGCAATATGTGATAAAATGCTTAAAAGAAGGACTTCATATCAGAGATTAAAATTATAAATTTTGCGAAAAAATTCATAAATTTGCAATTGAGTGTTATAAAAGTTTCTGTAAAAATTTTAAAAAAAATATTCTGCACGAATTTCACCTAACAAAAAAAAAAAAAACTAGTTACATGTATTTTCAACCTTTAAAAGCTATTGTAGATGCTAAAGGAAACTCCACTAACTGTTAATTTAACGAAAAATTAGATTTACTAATAGACTGAGTTTTTTGTGGGATAAAGTTTTTGTCACTTTTTGATGATTGATTCCTTAAAAATAAACTTTTCCTTTGTTTTTAAAATATTTCATATTGTCATTTAAAATATTTCAGTTTTGTTAAGATAAGAACACATTTTTTATCATTAAATATACATTCTGAAACATTCATTTTAATTAATGGATAGTCTTATTTCATTGAAAGTCATAAGTGTATCAACACTTTTGTGAATCACTGTAATTACATTTCAATATAAAGCTGTACTGTATACTGCATTATACTGTATTTCATCTTACCAGTGCTTTTTATATAATTCACTGATCATATTTTCCTTAAACCAATATCTCAAGTTAAATTTTTAAATAATGGTATTTTGAAATTTTAAGAGATTCAGTATAAAAAAATAAATGTCAGAAATGTAAAATTGTCTAATTTTTAGTTCTATACTCCTCTATGGAAGAAAAAAAAATAGATAAAATTCCTTAAAATTTATACTTGATTTTTTGTCGTATTTGAATTTAAAACATTTAAAGAATTCCAATCTAAACACACAGTTTTTTAGTTTAGCATAGTTAATTGTGTTTGTTTGAACAACTGGAATCTTGTACAGTGCAGAACTAAAACACTAAGTTTCGTTTTCCTTCTCCTGACTAAACACATATGAATAAAATAATTATATTTTATGTATATACATCATTTAATATGTTTCCTATATATTCCTTAGTCACTGTCAGCCTTTTTAGGTAAAAAGAGGAATAGTTTTGAAATATCATATCTGGAATGCAAGCAACATTTACGAACTTTCGATATTGTGATAACTATACAATTCGAATTTTGAATCAAAAAACTAATATTTACCAACAAAACCGTAAAATTTGATATTAATATATAGTTAGTTCTAAAAAAAAAACTTTTTTCAAAAAAAAAAAATATACTATAAAAAGTTAAAATGAAATAGAAAAATTAGCATTAATGCAAGAATTGTAACAATTTGTTGACAAACATTGCTGTTAGTGATGGGGGGGGGGGAATGCGTGATTGGTTGGTTTGCTGAGAAAAGATAATTTACATATTTCTTTGAATGGGAGTTCAAAAGCTTTCAGAAAAAAAGTGCAACATAAAATCTATTATTATTAAATTATAACCAACTAATTTTTAGAGAATTTAATAAAGTTAAAAATACAAAAACATTTTGACTCATTTTGTCAAAATAGAAAAAAATTACCACTCTCAATTGCGAACAAACTTGAATCATTGTGTGAAGAAACCCATGGACAGAATTTAAAAACCGAATCCTAACCCCGTCTTCCACATCCACCATAATGTTTGCCTTTCCTAAATTCCACAGTCTGCATAGAGATCAAAGGTTTCTACATTTGCTTAGCAACCATGGGAGAATTTTATGTTGTATTCTAGTATAATGGAGCAAATTTTGATGAAAGCAAAGTAAGTTGATGATATTTTAACTGTTTGGAGATACATTTCCGTCTAAAAAATGTGGGTATAATGAATGAGAAAATTTAAATTAAGAAAATTAGCAAATAATTTAAATTAGTTAAATTAAAAAAATATACAAGAAAAAATTTCCAGCTTTTATTTAAAATTTCCAGGTTTTCATCCATATTTCCCTGATTTTTCCAGTATAAAAAAAATTCCCTGATAATTCCAGGTTTTCAAGGTGGGTGGCTAACCTGATCTATTGAGTTCAGAACGAAAATTTAAGATAACAGCGATTGTGCAGCAATCGCAAAGTAACCGTAGGTCTACTAAAAATAATTGATAAGAATCGTTAAACCCAGACAGAAAAAAAATGGTATATCTGATGGTAAGTCTGACTGAAAATAATTTATAAAGAACCTGACAATTATTTCTGACAAAATAAAATGCACAACAATTGCAAAATGACTTGAGTCCCATTGACAATAATCTTCAAAAAACGTAAAATCTAAAAGACAAAAATGGACATAAAGAAACTGTGCATTGCGTTCTACATAACAACGCTGATCCTCGCACGAAACTGGGATTCAATTCGCTCTTCGTCAATCAACATCACGAAACTAACATCATCTTTATATCAAAACGCTATCTACATCTCTGCAGCAAGACGAAATTAAAATCGTCTTTGTCAGTGCGGTAACAGCGCTAGCCAAGTCAAGGATCCTTGCATATTAAATAGTTAAACCGCGATTGTAGCCTTATTGCAGCTGTTTAAATAAAATTTCTGATGCATCACCTAAAACGGAAGTCACTACATCGGCCTACCGATATATGCGTTAAATCGATATTTTGCGATACATCGATTTATTGCCCAGTCCTATCTATGCTCCAATTCTAAATGTATACCTTTTTATATTTGTACAAAAAAGTTTTGCACAAATATAAAAATGTATACATCTTAGAAAATGGGTACCTAAATAAAAGTCGATTTACAATAAAATATGAATGTTAATATAAGGAAAAAAACAATTAAAAATAACAAAACTGCCCCTCGGAGAGAAAAAATAACAAGTATACTTTATTAAATCTAATGGAAATTTAAATTTTTGGACATAAATAATTGTATAAAAGTTTGCTTTCTTTTCTTAACATTCTGAAAAGTAACGTTCATTTATGCGAAAAAACTTCGCTAAGAGTAAAAAAGTCTCCTAATAGTCGCCTATTCTTGAAAATAGTTGCTTTTTTTTTAGCCTTTTCAGGCAAAAAAAAGTCGCCATAGTCGCCTAAGATTGAAAATAGTAGCAAATAGTCGCCTGTGGCAACCCTGCTTTTAGAAAACGTGTACAGCTGCTATTAAATAACATTTTATCGATTTGTGTTTTTTATTTAAATAACCAAGACTATAACATAAGAAGAGTAATCTATTGATAAATTACCAAATGCAAATTAGAGCACATTACTTACATATAGTAAAGTCATGCCACATTCCTACTTTTATTTTCATATAAAAAGTTCCCCTTTAAAAGTAGCATCACAAAATTAAATGAAAAAATAAATAAATGTCTGAAAAAATATTTAAAAAAAAAGAATTTTGCAAAAAACAAAATCAAATTAGCTTTTCAATCATGACAAAATAATTATCATTTCAGTTTATATCATGATACAAAAAAAGGTTGGTTGTTTTGTTGTTGCGAAAGCAACGGTTGAGTTTATCATGCTTTATACACATTTTTTTCAAAAATAAATGACAATGATTAAGACATAGAGACATTACCACTGTTTTTGTAACTCCATTAACAAATTCTCCATAATTCAGGTGAGAATCTTCAAGTAAATACTTTTGGAACATAGAATTCAATTCTTCACATTCTAAAGTAGGTCCCATCAACCTCAAACCATACTTGCAAGACTGCAAAAATAAAGCACTGTGATTAATATGTAAGTGAATAACTTTTAACAGTTTGCCTCAAAAATGATGTGAGAATTCTTACACACAATTATAACACTCATTTACCCAAACATAATTTCAATCAGAAAATAATTTGTAAAAATTATTAACTATTTTATTTAAAGGGTATCTGCTAAATTTTAGATTTTCAAATCCATGACTTTTTATGACTCTCCATGACTAATGCCAGAAATTTCTATGACTTACCGAAGTTACTATTTTTTCCGGAAAGAAATCACAACAACAAATTTAATAATTCTCCTTCATCTGCTCAAGCACGTAGCATCAGCCTTTCACCACTGTATAGCATTGCTAACCACTCTAAAAGCCCCCTGACAAAATTATGGGCAAAATGACGACATTGTCGTAGAGCACTATTGAATTCTTGCAGAAAAGAAAAAGGATTTTTCTTTTGGGAATTTTTATTTCCTTTTCTGCAGAATTTTTAAGATGTTTATTTTCCCCGCAGAATTATAGTCTAAAGATACTTTTTTTGTTCATCGGTAAAGGAAGAAATTCTGATTTTTCTGTTCTCATTTGAGAATGAAAAAAAATTCGCCAATGACTGGCTTGCTTCAGCTAGAATTTTAAATTTATAAAATAAAAATAAATAATAACAAAAATTCTGAAATCACAAAAGTTTAAAATATAATTAGCTCTATAAATGATGTTCTTTCGCTCATTTTTGGAAAGAACAATAAAATTTTTAAAAAGCCCCATAAGAACATTTTATATTTTAATAAAATACGACTGTGAGTGGAGATTTTGTAACAAATTCAGATATTTGAAAAATTGTGAAATTGGGGAGGTAAATTCCATTTTAAAAATGAGATTTGTCTGCGACCTAAATCCATGATTGTTTTTAAAAAAAATAGTTAAAATTATGGCATTTCATGACAAATTTTTCAATACAAAATTTTGTCCATAACTTTCCATGATTTTTCAGATGTGCAGATACCATGTATTTAGTCTTAATAATAGAGCTTGAAAGATAATTTACTATTAACATTAGAGCTGCACAATGTGCTATTGGCAATAGAAATATCCCTGAGGATGCATATATGCTATCACAATACTGATAGTGTGCAAAGAACATGACTTTTTCTCTTTGATAACCAGATGTCCTGTGCCTGAAGTCGAGTACTTTAAAATAGAATAATTTAATGAGGGCCGATACTGCACACCCTCAGTCATTTTCGTAGGCTAATCTAAGAGGTCACCCAACGTAGCCATTGATGCTTGATTTCGGTGATCTGCTGGGAACTTTGAATTAAAGATCAGTCCATTATGGATCTTATTCTATTTAGTAATGGTAATTTATAAATTTTTAAAATTATTCTGTTTTTATTACAGGTCAAAACATGTAAGCTCAATAGACTATATGCTAGAGAAATTAGCTAAATATTTCTAAAGTGACACAAAAAATTTAAAACTAATTTTTTTACAACGTGTTGCCAAAATATAGTTACCTTTTCATACCATGGAAACATATAAATTTTCTTTAAATATTAACTTTAAATTAGTACTTTTAATCACTAATTAAAATTAACTACTAATCGAGTTGATTAGTAGTTAATTTTTAAAAAAAACTTTAATTAGTTTTAAAAAAAAAACTTAAACCAACCCAAAGTTTAAAAAAAAATATACCCTTAGTAACCTCCAAATTAATGATCTTCTATGTACATAGTTGGAATTTCCAGGGTTTAAGGGATTACAGTACACAAAAAATTTCCAAAATATCGATATTTTTTATTGCTTATAACAAAACTTCAAACTATTTCAAATGAACCGAAAAAAATCCTCTATCTACATTTTTTAAAAAGTTATGAAAGATTTTAGATTGCCCTAAAACAGAAACTTGTTCAGAAGACAGACTTTAAAGTGCCTTTTCTAATAGATGATAATTATATGTCTTAATCTAAATTAAATCTTTAAGGAATTTTTTCTATTTTAGATAAAGTTTTGAAGTAAACTTTTTTTATCTTAAGTATAATACATATATTTAATCTGTGCATGGAATAAGCATTTTAAGAGGTATTATAATTTTTACAGCATGTTATATATACCTAACAGGAATTTTTAACCTTTTTTTTTAAAACTTTTTTACAAAAAAATTTATAAAAAATGTTTTAATTGATAGATCAACAAATGAATGTTGTTAAGATGAATATTGTAAGCACTGTATTGTATTGTAATCAATTGTGAAGATGAATATTGTAAGCACTAAGTAAAAAAATATTTTTTGAAAATATGTTAAAATAAAAAAACCTTATGGATTTAAAAATAGTGAAATTTATCTTTTTTTTTTTTAAATTTTAGAAAAATTAAACAGTTTAACTATTTTTTTGAAGATAAATGATTGACTATAAGTTAAATGAGCATGTAAAGCATCCCCAAAATGAATGATTATACCTTTATTTAAAAGAAATGTTGCAAGGGTACTGTGAGTGACTCCTAGACCACGCTTAAAAAACAAGCTAGTTATTAGCACTAGTCATTAAGTTATAGAATATAAAGACAATAAAAATATTTTGTTGATTAAAAACACAGATACTGTTTTTCAAAGCATTCAAAATGTACAGATATTTTTTTAAAAACGCATAAAACTCATTAACCTATTGATAACATCGAGTGAAAAAAATAAATAAAGTTTATCAATTTTTTATATTCAACGAGGGAGTATATATTTACCTTAATAAAATTTTTATCTTCGTCATTTAAGAGAAGCATGAAAATGACAAAATTTTTCTGCACCTGCTTCACAAACTGTTCTTTTGAAGGACCATTCGCAAATTCGGACAAATTACCAAAAAGAGTAAACGCTGCAGCTCTGACTAAAGGTTTTTCCTGTAATGCATTTTAATATATTAATAACAGCACACAAAAGCATTTAAAAGTGACGGAATAAATAAAAAGAATAAACAGAAATGTCTGGATATGAAAAGTCTTGCATAGTGACACATAAAATATAGTTTGTCTACGGTAAGAACTCCTCCCACCACAAAGTTTGAGGCTATGGAAACTAGAATAACACATTTCATTCCTTCTCTTCACTCTCAATAGACCGAAGAAAAAGATTCCTTTTCTCTCGCCGATCTGCGCCAAAACCTGCTCTAAACAGCGACCCCACACACTTACTTGAAATAGTTATATCTCATAACCATAGCCACGGGGGTTCAGACTAATGGCTAGGTGAGTTCTTACTTCAGACAAACTATATGTACAAACCATATGTTTCATGTTATATATATTTTCTCATGAATTCATTGAATCACAGTAAATTTAATTCTTTTATTTTTGAACGTTTTATAATTTTGTAGAGGATGGGTGTTGGAGTGAAGTGATTTAAAGAATGATGAATAAATATAATCTAATTAAATAACATTCATTGAAACATACGGAATAATATACAGTGAACTTCTGCTACTCTGATATCCGATACAAGAATAATTCCTTTTATTGCGATTATGTTTCGTGGTCCCGACAAACTTGCATATGAATTAATGACATGCTCCTCTCAATATTACGATATTCTCTGAAGCAATAAAGCCCTGTAAAACGATTTTTTTTTTGGCCAAATTTCAACCTTATTTTCTCCATTTATTATTGGATTTCAAATAATGTAAAAAATCTTATTTTATCATCTTTTCTGACAAGAGAAGACTCACTGCTGACCACCCCAAGAGCTTCCATTCATAGAATGTAATATTACTATCTGATTTCATTTCTTTCATGTTAAAAGCTGATCATGAGTCACAAATGACCACAAGCATCACATTAAGACCTGAAAGAGAAATTTTTCTGCAGAGGGTGGGTAGAACACCATTCACAAACGAAAATCATTTTCGTCCTTTGGTTTCATTTCAATGCATACTTTGTTGGTTAAGTTGAAAAAAAAAATAGTTTTCAGGTATATTTACAATCTTATTTTCTGAATTTATTTCAATTGTTTTTAATATTTAACCATAATTAACACTCTGCAAATTAATTTTTTGCATAATATATAAATACACATTTATAGTTAATACATATATAACATTAAAATTTTTAAAAAACCCTGATTGTGTACTTTTGAAGAATGAAAAAGTGTTTTGATCAGAGGAGAAAATGAGAATTGTTGCTTATCTTCACTTTCGTTAAATCGGATTACCAATTCCGTAATATCAGTATTTTTAATTCATTGTTTCTACGGAGATTCATATGGGGATTCAGAAAATATTCGTTACATTGAAATTTACACTATTTCGGATTTCACTAAATCGGGATTTGAGTGTATTAATGCTACATTTGCGTTGAAGATCACCTTTCACTACAAGTTCATTTTCTTAGCAACAATACAATCAACTTCATAACTATTTTAAACATAAATTTGCCTCAATATAGTGTTAAGGTTGGTAATATGTGTAGAATCTGACAAATTATAAGCCACTAGATGGCATCTTATAATAAAATGCTATTCAGAGCCATTAGATGGCATTCTTATAATGTTAACAGAACATAGATTGTTTTAAGAATCAAAAGAAGGCAGATGTATGCCTAATGTGTAATGTAAAGAAATAAAATTTTTGTTATTGTTTTGAAATGAAAGCTTATCTTTGAATTTTAGAATATGTGCACTAGCCTGGAAAATTGATGGTTCAACTTTTTTTTTTATAGTATAGTTTAAGTTATAGTAAGTTAATTATTGATAAGTATCGTTAAATTTTTAATAGCATAGCCTCACTGTCATTTAAAAACATAAGTTTCCTTTCAAAAACTGTGTTATTTTTGAAACTGTTAAAAATTTGTTTTCAAGGATATAAAAGCATATAAGAGTAGTTTGTGGGTTGCAAATTAGTTTACAGCAGCACTTTCGATTTTATTTTATCAAATGTGATGAACAGCTGATCCATATCTGATTTGTGACAACATAAACGTTCAACTTCAGAGCCATGTAAATTAATTTGAATGAGACTTAGAAGATAAAAGAACTCCTCATTTAAGCATTGGCATATGAACTTGAAACTTTTTGTTTTGAGAGTTAAACTTTTAGTTTCACTTTAAACTTGAATTTTTTTGCATTTGCATTACCTAGAGAAAGAAACATTCCATCTAATGGGCAGCTGAAAGTAACATAAAAATTGATCAGTCATTACTATAGGATTTGAATCTGTTGGTAATTTGTGGACAACAAGTGCATTATTCCCAAAGCTATCTTGGCTCATAGCAATAACTTTTTATTTTATATTATAACTGTCATCGAACAGCTAACCTAATTTTTTTGGTTTACAACTACTAATGCTCAACTCCGTGGTCTTGTAATTTTGAACCCGATCAAAAAGACAAGGAAACTGCTGGATCAAGTATTGGGAGAAATCAGCCCTCCAGGAGGACTTTTTTGATGGAACGAACCCACATTTGCATTAAATAGAGGGGAAGACTTCAAGAACCTCCCACGGTTAGCCTGATGGCAAGGGGACTCTAACCCATGATGTGTCTACCATTGAGGATATTCCAAGCCAGCACTGTGATCGGTGCGAGCCGGATGCGAAATTCGTATCGACCAGCCATCGCTGAGATTCGAACCAGGTTAACTTAATTGGAATGCAAACACTCTGTCCTCTGAGCCAACGCTGCTTTATAGCAATAACTTGTAAATTGCACAAATTTTAAGTATTCGTTTTAATGTATTTCTTATCAAAGTTATTGATGTAAACCTTTAACAATAGCTTCGTGATTTATAGTTAAGTAGAAAAATGTCGATGCACAAATTTAGATTTTAGAATATTAGAGTCAAACCTTGTCGAACATAGGTTTAATCCTTAGTGCAATATTGATGAGTATGTTTCTGACATCTTCCTCAGCCACTTGTGCGAGGATGGCTGACAGGCCACTCATTGCCTCGAGTGTGATGCGATATCCTGGATCTTCCCTTTCATCCATTCCTGTCATCATGGCTGACAAGATGGTGGTTGAGTATCTCTCTATCTACAAATATAGTAATGTGATTATGTATTGAGACCATGTTAATAATGAACTGAGAGCAAAATAAAAATAGAATTTTTGTTCTAATGATTCAATTTGTGAGAATTAAGTTATAATCTTAATGATAGCCTAATGATAATCTTAACAAAACATACACTTTTTTTGAGTGAATAGAATTTTTTAGGAACTTATTTTAATTCTTTAAATTATCAGAATGAGAAAATAGCTGCAATTAGGAAAATGTGGTCAGAATAAGTTAGTAAAAAAACTGGTTAAAAGTATACCTGGATATTAATTACACTTTTTACCTATTATACCATATCTTTTGAAATAATTTAATTTAAGCAAATCAAAATATTATGAACACTATTATAAAACTCAAAAATTCCAAAGCTTTAAAGAAGTGATAAGATTCCAACGATCTTAAAGAGTTTTAACTTATTATAAATATAGATACTTTTTTAATAATTAATTTATCAATGGTAGAAAAATAACTGTATTGCTAAGTAGAAATTTTTTTCCATCATTTTATACTATATCATGTTAAATAACAAATCTAAATGTGTCCAAATTTTTTCAAAAATTTAAATTTAAATATTGGACCTTTTGTAATTTTAACACTTAGAAACTAGTCTACTCATATAAACTTATTTGTCGTTGAATATGATATAGTTTAAAATGTGATAATAAATAATTTTGAAATCAGAATTTGTCTGAAACTTTTTTTTGTAACAGCTGTTTTTATTTATAAGCATTGATTTCAGTTTTTTAAATTATTAAAATTGTATATAAAGATGAAAATTCAATCATGAGATCAACAGTTATTTAGTTTATTGCACTCTACACTTTTCTACTTAATAACAATGATAAGGCTTATACAGCAGCACAGCTAGTTGTTATAATGCACATGTTATGAAAATTAGTTTATTACATTTTACAATTTTCTTCTTTGTAAAAAAGATACCAATTAGAATGATAAGGAACATACAGCAGCTTGTTGTTATAATGCACATGTTGTTAGTTATGAAAGTTTTTTTCATTAAACTCTACACTTTTCCATTTATCCACAATGATAAGGAACATACAGCAGCTTGTTGTTATAATGCACATGTTGTTCTCTTATTTGTCTCCTTATTGATTATAATATAAAATAACCATGCCATATGGTAGAGCATGGCATAGAAAGTATTCGAAATCGACATAATTTATAATTACTGAAAATACAATAATTTATATCATATTTTTTTTAAACGGAAGAACTTACCTGTTCCTTATCAAGCATTGAAATATTTCCAAGACCAGAGATGCACAGCAGGCGTACGATGGAAGAGGAATCCACCAGCCTTCCAGGAGGCTGTTCATGAGGGGTTTAGTTAAGCTCTTGCATCCCTTGTAACACTGGGACAAGAATTCCACAAAGAAAGCAACAGCAACTATGTGGTGTATGTCGACTGACAGGGGGTTTAAGAAAGTTACGAGTTTCGGAACTTGCTCAGGAAGATTAAGGCAAATGGATCTGTTTAAAAACACAATGAAAAATCATGTAATTTTACTTATAAATATTGTCAAGAAGGACTTAAAAGAGTAACATAATTTCAGTTACTTAAATAAGACATATAATATTATGAGAGATCTCACCTGCCGAGTGCAGCTTCAGGAAATTTGTCTTCTTCTTCCATCATTCCCCAATAACCACCATCTGTGAACAATCATCTCCTGTTTCACACACAACAGCCTGATTCTATAGTAGATTTAGTTAAGATTCCTTATCCTGCCCCACACGGAATACAGGACAGGTATAAAATTCCCTCTTAGTTAAATGGATCATTATTTTAAAAGTACTCTCACACAAAGAGTGAAAGGTTTCTCTAAAAGAATATTCATCGATGCCACTTGTATATACAGCTAATTATTTGTTCCATTTCCCTTAAAAATGCCCATTTCAATTCAAAGAAACTGAAACTAAAATAAGCTGGTCGTCTAAATGTTGTAGATCAACAAGTCTATTGGCCTTTTGCAGAAAGTGATAAACATCAATTAAAGAAGAAAATTATTTTTAAAAAAATAACAAAGGTACATAATAACTACTAATAAATATTAACTTACTAAATGTGATTATCGCAACTTGTTTGTGTAATAAAAATTATTTTTATAATAATTTCCTGCACTTTAGATGCAAAAAAATAATTTTTTCAATGACTGATACAACATTGGCTGATAAACAGAAAGAGACGAAACATTTTCTGCTAACGTCGTCTCGTACAAATAACATTTCATAAAAGTAGAAGAAGTTTCTTTGCTATGACAGAAAACTATTGAAACATTTATAAATGTTGACTTTATTAATTTGATTAGAGGTCGCTACATGCACAATACCAAAAATTTGTTAAATTTAAGAAAAATCTTTCAAGTTAGTATATTTTTGTTTATGGCTTAGCAATTAATGTGTTCTTTAATCAACATTTTATTTCCGTTTCTAACTGTTGATTTCTGTATTATTTTATCTTCTATGACAAGAAATTATAATTTTAATTAAAATATTTGTACAAAATTCAGGTTTTTGTTGCATATCATAAAAGTTTCGCACATACAAATTTTCTAAAATATAAAATTTGAACTTTTTTTAGTAAATTGGTGTTTTAGATGAAATGTTGCAATAAAGATAAAACACGATTGTTAACTGAAATCTTGAGAGAGTAATTAAGTTATTATTTATTTACTCTAAGAACAACTGGCATTCATGTAAGAAGGCATCATGATAAAGCTTGTCATTCATTTACATACAATCATATAAGCATGAATATAAATATCACCACAATGAAAAAAAAAGAACTAAGCAAAAGCTAAACAAAATCTTCAAAATAATTTTAAAAAAAAGTTTGCACTTACGAGTTATGTTTTAAGGACATAAGTTAAGAAAGTGTGCGAAAAATCTTATTGATTTTCTGTGAATCGAACGAACATTTCAAAACGAAAGATTACGCTTCGCTCTGCTTTAAAAAATACTCTTAATTTCATAATTTCTGGCTTCCAGTAAGTCGAACGATAAGTAAAACGAGAGGTATGGCTTCGCCCTCTTTTAAAAATAATTTTATTTATTTCATTGTAAATATTTAAAATAACAGGTTCAACTTTTGAGGAACGTCCTCTTAATATTTTATAGCACTGCTGATTAAAGTGAAACATTAAGTCGTTCATTTGATTCAATGTTTTTGAGGATTCCATTAATCGATTCAAATTTATTAGCTTAAAGATATTCCAAAATTGAAAATAAATTGTTTGGTTCGGAGTACTTAATTTCGTTCATCATTTAAAATTTAATTCTTGTGCTGAAGGTTTTCATCATTTCCGAACTTAAAACAATGTATCTCACCCATTTTAAAATGAATATTGGGGAAAAAAGTGTAAAACATTTATGCAAAGATTTTTAATGCATAATACTTAAATTTTTTCAATTCAAAGAGTTGAAGGCAATTAATTTATTTCACAATTATCCTATAATTAGGTCAAGAAAATTTTGAAAAGGTTTCAAGAAATAAAAAATTTTAATATAACTCACTGCTTAATTCTTGAAGTAATAGATGAAATTACTATAATTATGAAAAATTTTCAATATTTATAAATAAATCAAATAGTAAGAGCAATTTAATACACAAACCACTACAATTAAAAAAAGCATATAAAATATTAATTTGTTCACTTTTTCAGTAGAATAATACAAAAATAAGTTTTCATACAAATTAAAAGATAAATGTATAAAAAAATGATATATAAAATATCCCCACAGTTTGCTTTTTTCTATAATTTTTTTATGTATGTATTTTTTTTTCTTCATATTTTTTTTTTACATTTTTTTTATGTATATATTTTTTTCTTTTTTTTTCCTTCATATTTTTTTTGTATTTTTTGTTTTACATTTTTTTCATTCTTTTTATTTTTTTATATTTTTTTTTTCTTCTTTTAATACAAATATTTTTTTTTTCTTTTTCATTTTTTTCTGTATATTTTTTTAAGCAAACCATGCGGTTATTTATATTATACTTTAGTACAATAAATTACAATCTGGTAAGCATTACATAGATTAAAAATGAATTTGCGAATTTTTAATGGAGGTTGTATAGATAGCTAAAAATATGTAAACCTGCTTTTAATACTATAAACGAACTTTTCATACTATTTTTCTACAAACCATTGAAACAATGAGCATGTTTTAACTAAAGAAAATGTTTTAACACAGAAAACTCAATAGGAAACAAAAAAAATAACAATTATGATTTGAAAACAGTCTTTCTCTAACAATAAAATAAAGTTTTCCAAATTAATGAAAAATAAATTAAATCAGTCATAAAATTTTTATTTTTAAATTTTACATTTCAAAATATAAAAAAATAATATTCATTTGGAATAAGAAACTTAATGCGGAAACCATATTTTTGGTGTAATGGAACTCTTATTTGAAAAATTTAAGTTGACATAATTGACTACATTTGAAATTAATGACATATGATGATAAAAAAAAGTAAGGCATTGGGGAAAAAAAACTGCAAATTAATAATCTATTATTTATGGAAAAATCAGCTGAATCCGTCATTATTTTACTCATAAATACACATTTGCAGTAATGAAAAAGATAAAATTTGGAATTTAAGAAAATTTCATGTCCAACCATTTTACATTGAATTTCATTTATTTAAAACACTGAAACCTATTGTATGTTTATGACATATTTTCAAGTAATTTACTATAAAAATATTCAAAATGTGTAAGATACACCTCCATAGAATGGCAAATTTTTGACATTGATTATATTTACATAGCAAACACTTCAAGAAAAATAGAGGAAAATACATTTTAAACTTAAAAGAATATAACTGAACTTAAGACATTGATATTTGTTTATTAAGATTATCAAAAAACTTATTTTTTTCAGTCACCCCCATTTTATTTAGTTTGTTGCCTCTGTTTATAGGCGTGAATGTCATTGAAATTAGCACTCTTTGAATAAATAGTTCGACACTATTATGTGACAACGTTGTGCGGGAGTAGGATCAAAGCTCTTTTTACCAAGCAATAGAGTAAACCAGAACACGCATATCTGTTGTTTCACCAAAATGTCTATCCTGCAGAGTATATATCAACACCACCACTTGATAAAGCTCAAGTAATGTTGATTGTTGCAATATCAAACAATAATGTCGAGACCTCATGCATGCAAGTCCTGAATAGAATTTCTGCGCATGAGTAGAACAAATGTCACTGGGAGATTTTTCTCACTATGTCACATTAGGAACTGTCTCACTGTGCTACACGGGGAGAAGTCACACTACTATACACGGGGAGATGTCACACTATTTAGATCATGATTCAAAAAGGAAGTGAGATAATATCTGAATGGTCAAACTCAGTATAAGTTCCACTAATTGTCCGCTTTTATCTGTTTCCAAAAAGATTCTTTATCATCAGACATGTAAGGGGAAAAATATTTCACAAAATAGGAATAATTTTTAGCAAAAATGATAATTTTTTTTATAGGAATTTTAAATAATAGTTTATATAGTTATTGGCAATATATAACTATAACAATTTATAAAATTTTTTATAAACAACAGGTAAATATTCTGTACTAGGAATGATATCTTTGAAACTTAAATATTTTCGTTGTATCTTGTTTAATTAAACTTCTTTCAAATTGTAACGTTTCCTGACAATTAGAATTTTTTTTATTTACAACCTGCTTCTGTTCTTGCATTTCAGAATTTCCTGTTCAGACATGTTTGACCTTGAGATCATCTTTTTCAAGAAGTTGCTCAATTTAATGCTCCCTTCCTAAATTCTACATATTTTGATATATATTAAAATTTTGAAATATATTTGTTATATATTAAAATTAATTACTGAAGTTAACATAAATATTCACAGACAATTATTTACCAATAAAACTCTTCAAATAACAGTAAACTTGACGAATATAACAGTACATGACTAGTTTGCAATTAAACAATCAGAAAAATAATTTGTTGATATGAAAATCCTTGTTTTTTGACTAAAAAGTTTCAGAGTTAATAATAAGGCTTCTTAACAACTATGCACAAGTTGCATTTTTGTAACATTTTTTTAAGCATTGTATGGTTTTATTTTATTTATATTGAATATATCCTTTGTCATTAAAATCATAAAAAGGTATGCATGAAAAGTGGAAATGATACGTTAATAAATAAGAGTAAAGTATAAAGATTAGTTTCAGATTACTTTTTTTTTTGCATTTACCAATAGACGCACGTAATCTGACACAATTTGGAAACATTTTGGATAAACGATTTAAGTTCATGTATAAACATTTTAAAACTGATATTTCTTATTCATTAGAATTTGAAATTATTAACAACTCCGTAAATTCAATTTTTAATAAATGAACTTATTTATATATGCTTGAAATTGATTCATTAAAAATGACACTTTGCTTCTTTTAATTAATATTTTAGTAGTAATAAGAAAACGCTGCTACATATTTCGATCCGTTAATAGAATCTAAATGCCAATTCCATAGCAGTATTTCATTATATTTCTTATCCTAACCCACACAGAATACAGGGCAAGAATAAAATTTCCCCAGAGGATATATGGATCATTATTTTACAGTTCCATAACTCTCACGCTAACAGCGAAAGATTTTTTTCAAAACTATCTCCATCGAAGACACTGGTAAATGTAGCTAGCTATTTAACTTCGTAACTGCCCTAGTCTCCTTTGTAGAGTTCATAATAACTGACATAGAATATGTCAAGTTTTATATTTATAGCAATTTACTGCTCTTCAGTTTGCAAAAAATCATTAATCACAGTTGCGGCTGATATACAGAAAGCGACAAAACATTTTCTGCCATACCTTGTACAAATTGCTTTGCATCGGTGAAGAAATTTTTCTGCGAAGACAGAAATTTTAAATATTCAATAGGTAAACCATTGAATACTAAGTATTGAATATATTCAATAGGTAAAATTGTAGGGCGTATTTATCACAAAGCATAAAGTTAAAGGTTGAACTTTTAATTTGATTAAAGCCCACTACAAATACAATTAAAAAATTCTTCTAAAAATGATTCAAAACTTTCATGAATTCCATAACTAATTAGGGCTAAAAATACAATGTGTATTTTAATCATCGTACTGTTTTGGTTTTTAACCTTTTACTTATTTTTAAACCTTAATTTTTAGACAGAAAGAAATAAAAATGTAATTAAAAAATTTTAATGCATTTTTTTAATATTAATTAAATTAATTTTTAATATTTTTTAACTTTGCACACATAAAAATCGAAACAAAAATTTGAAAATTTTTAGTAAATGATTCTTTCAGTAAAAAAATTTCAATAGAAATAGTTCAAAGTTTCATTTAAGTTCAGATCATCAAATTGAAGCTACATAATTATTTTAATAGACTTTACACTTGAAAAAATTTGATAATTCTTTGACTGGCTTCAAGTCGTTAGAACGATAGTTGCAACGAGAGGTAGCTTCGCCCTGTTTCATAAAGAATTTTATTGATTTCATAGTAAATATTTAAGACAAGAAAATAACAGGTTCAACTTTGTAAAAACGTCCTTTAAATATCAACTTATGATGCTGCCGATTATAGTTAAATATTGAGTCGAAGCTCCTAATAGAAATATTCACGAGGCTTTGGTTTGATTCAATGTTTTTGAGGATTCTATTAAATGATTCGAATCTATTACTTTAAAGATACTCAAAAATTGAAAAAAATTTTGTTTCTTTCGAATGATTTAAATTCATTCTTACAAACTCATCTCTGTATTTAAAATTTAATTCCTAAAAATATAACTTTTTACTGGAGGTTTTCAAAAATTCCGAAATTAAAATATAATATCACTCACTAATGTTATAATAAAGTAATGCATGAAAAAGTATGAAGCACTGATGCAAAGATTTAATTTTCTTTAATTTAACAAAATGATTCAGTTAAAAAAGTTTTTAAAAAATTATTATATTTTACAAATAGCCTATAATTAAACAAAAAAAAAAGAGAAAGATATTGAAAAACAGAAACTTTAAATGTAACGAATGAAATTAATGTAATTAGAAAAAATTGTCTATGTTTATAGATAAATAAAATGATGAGAACAATTTTTCAATGAATAGAACAGTAAAAACAAAAAAGCATACATAATATTAATTTGTTAACTTTTCTAGATAAATAGTACAAAAAATTTTAAGTACATATTATACAAAACATAAAGCATACATTTGCACAAAAATATTATACAAAATGCTATTACCACAGTTTGCTTTCTTTAATTTTTTTTTATATTTTCATTTTCTTTTTTCATATTTTTAATATTATATTTTTTCTTTTTTTTTTATGTATTTTCTTTTTTTTTATATATATTTTTCAATTTTTTTTATATTTTTTTAAATATTTTTTTTTTAATATTTCTTATTTTCTATATTTTTTATTGTCTTTTTTTTTTTTTTTTTTTTTTTTTTTTTTTTTTTTTTTTTTTAAGCAAACTGTTAGATTGTTTACATAATATATAGGTTCAAAAGATTACAATCAAGTAAGCATTGGATTTGCAAGTGTTTCATGGAGGCTTAAATTGGTTGGATGTATGTTATATATAATGTCAAATTGGATTTTTTAAGTAATTGGTTAATAGATCACTTTTAAAAAAAATTGAGTGTATTTCAAAGGGAAAAAAAATTTAAACTTAAAAATAAGAAACATTCTTTACAATAGCTAACAAAAATAAATAAGTTTGATAAATAATGTAAATACCAGCAATATTTTGAAAGAGATTGTTTCCTCTAATAATAAATAAAGCTTTTCAAATTTAAAAAAAAATCCATTCGCTTGTTTTCAACACTACACAAAAGAAGTTTTTACAAAAAAGTGAAAATAGTTTGAAATAAAAATTTGAAAATTTTAAAATTCGCATTTAAAGAAATAAAAAAATAATAATTTAGACTAAAAAACTTTATACTCCATCTTTTTTATTTGTTACGACTGGGGGAAATATATTTTCTTTTGTTTAAAATGATTAAAACTATGAAACATTTAACCTACATAATGACGTAACTGACTGCAGATTTTGAACTAAGTAAAGATTGAACTATATACATTTCTTAAAATGTTTATCTATCAATAAATTTTATTTTAAATAATAAAGTTATTCTGCAGCTAAAAGAATAATGTTAATATATTATTTATCAAAATATGAATATTATAGATGAAGTATGCATGTAAATTGACAATAAAACACTTTTAGCACAAGCCTCCATAAAAACAGCAAGTTTAACAAAGTTTTCATGACACTTACATAAAAATACTTCAAGAAAAATTAGCAAATAATCACAAGCTTTTAAAACAAATAGGAACGTAATAAATAAACTTAAACATCTTTCTTCAGTAAGTTTGTTTATTTTTAATCACCCCCATTTCCTTGTTTCTGTTATTCGACGTTCTACACTATTATTTAGCTTAGAGAAGAAAAACTAAAGTTATATGTTAGTCGTGTCAAAGCTGCTTTTATCAGACAATCGAAAGGTTTGTCGCACATTTTCTGCACAGTTTCAGTATTAGTTATTTGTGAGAGGAAAATTCAATTCTTGACAGTTATTTTATCTACGAAATTGTTAAGCAGCTGTCCATATACTTGTTGGTATGGTGTAATGTAAGCATCAGAACTGAGTGTCATTTTACAGTAGGGATACATCAAATTTAAATGAAGAAATAGTCCAGTCACTAAGCAGATATGTGATCTTGTTTCCCATTAGTCCACTTTTTTCATATGCTTCCTAGTTTTCACACCAAGTTGATTCATCTTCTTTTTCTTGAGCACTACAGCCTATGGCAGGCCAAGGCTGTCCCAATAAGTTTTGCCATCTTAATATATTCTGTGCCATGGTCTTCCAGTTAGTTATTCCTTTTATCTTTAGGCCCCTCTCAACTGCGTCCAGCCACCTAGTCGGTGGACGACCCCTTTTTCTTGTACCTTCTGGTTTAAAAAAAGTTTCTTTTTAAACCAGGTTAAAAAAAGGTTGGTAAATATGGTTAAAGAAGTTTTTTTTAACTTTTTGCGGGGTTTTGGTCTTTAGATCTATTAAGGTGTCCCAGACATGGAATATGATTGGCCTGAATAACATGAACTATGCCTGGTTGTTTATACTTTTTTATATAACTCATGATTGTAAAGGGTGCACCATTTGTTATTCTCATAGACTGCACCAAATATTCTTCTTAGTATCCCTCTCTCAAATATCAGCAATTTGTTCTCTTTTTTATTGAGAGTCCAGCACTCACTACCATATAGGATCACAGGCCGTAAGAGTGTTTTGTATATGTTAATTTTTGTCTTTTAAGAAATTCACTTTTTAGTTGGCATTTTAAACCAAAGTAGCACTTGTTTGCCATTGCTAAACGGCTATTGATTTCAATATTTGTGTCATTTTTGCAGGTAACAGTAGTCCCAAGATATTTAAATTCATCAACAGCTTCAAAGTCATAATCATTCACATGAAAGGGCATTCATTGCCTTAGTGAGCCCTCTGTTTATATCCATGTGTTTAGTTCTGTCAGCATTAATGATTAGTAGTCCCATTTCACTAGCTGCTACTTCAAGAGCTTTGGAGTTTTCCACTACTGGAAATAGGTGTTATCTCGGTTAAGCACGAAGCGCTTCTAACCGATTCATCGAATCTAGTAAGTCCAAAATTATAATGTCCTAAGTTCACAAGATATTTGTAAGATATCTACACAATATAAGTCCATTGTAGATGTTGGGCCTGCGTTGCACTGAAGAAAATCATCATTGGGATGGGGTATTCCCCTGAAGAAGTGTCTGGAAGACTGAGTGCCTCCTGATTTTTCAAAATTTCTTGTAACTCTTTCATTAGAGTAACCAAACGATGAGCTGAGGTAGCTGTAGTTGAGGCTTTGTTGTTGAATCTTTTTCTCCTGGGGCCTGACCTCGCACCCAGAGAAGTTCGAGGTATGATCCTTACTTTTTTTTTTGCACTGGAATGAGTAGTGCCCTCCGGCACACTTCATACATCTTGGATCGGAAGTGCAGGTACGCTGCGAGTGTCCGAAGCCTTGACATCTAAAACACTGTATCGGCCCCCGGCCGCCATGAAATTTCTCTACACAAATAGGAAAGTCCTTAATGAATTCGATATGGTAGATCTTCATGTAGTTCTCGATCTCTGGTATGATGATGAGGAGCAGTGGGAGTGGCCTATAGGCCCCGCCCACTTTCTTTTTGAACTGAACAACTTTCAGTATTTCTAAATTCTGTTTCCCTAATTCAAGGGAAATATTGTCCGTACAAAGGAAGCCCTCGGATGAGAACTTTTAGGTTCTTGGGTGGTTGAGCTTTATGAACATTTGTGGATGGCTCTGGGTCTTTTTCTGTGCTCTCCTCCGGAGTTTCCATCGGGACTGGAGTCTGTTTCACTGGCGAAGTTAGAGGGTCAGAAGAACAGTTAGTATGCTTTGTTGAGTCTACATTAGTTGAGTTCTTCTTATTATTCCTCTTTCTCTTTCTGATAGGTGGTTCCTTAGGATTTTCTGTCTGGGGTTTTGTCTCAGAGGCCGAAGGCTCCTCACTAGGTTCCAGGTATTGGTCAGGTTCAGTAGCATTGGTTGTGACCAATTTCTCAGTTGTTTGAGCTATGGGAACTGGAGCGGGAACTCAGTCTTCTTTCTTTGCTAATTCCATCTCCTCCAGTTTCTGCCTGCTTAATCTGTACATGATGTAGTGGGCAATTCCACTCCTTTGAGTGATGTAACGTCGATGAGATCCATCAAAAGTAGGATACTTTCTGTAGAAATATCGGAAAGAGTCATCAATTTTGTACAGTTCCTCTAGGGGAAACTGTAGGTAGAAGGCTTCAATTTCAGACTTCTCTAAGTTTCCGGGTGAATAATATTGCGGGGGAATCCCGCAGTTAGCAAGTATATCATCTAACAATGACTCATCAAATGGCAGTACTTGAGAGCGGCCGGAAGGGAAAACCTTTCCGCCGTGCGCTGTTCTGTGATATGGCATTGGTCGATCAGAGAAAAAACATGTCCTCACTAATCAAAGGCTTGAGTCGTCCTCACTAATCAAAGGCTTGAGTCGATCTCCCTGTCGGCATCTGTTCCAATTCCCATATACTGCATATATCTTGGATTGCCCTGATCAATGCTGGTTCCTTATTTACTAATCCATTTATATCTTTGCAACTATTATAATCTTATCTTCTTAACTGACTCTTACTTGTATTATTTTTACAGACAGGCCAGACCATCTCAAAGTGTAACTTCTATAGCCAAAACATAAACCAAAATGTCGTCAATCAGTGAAGAGTAGTACAACACTCTTCCAAATTGGTTATGTGCAGATTAAAGCAACATCAACACTTTAGATACTCTCCTCCTTTTTTTTATTTAAAATCAATGCCAATCTATTTTCTTGAAAAGATTAAAAGAAATTTTCCTACCATTTTCTCTGATTTTTTTTTTTTTTTTTTTTTAAAAAAATCCATTTGTAACGAAAATTTGAGCTCTGGTAGATATCGCTCAAAGAACTATTTTACCATACAAGCTTCTGAAACTTCAAATAATCAGTTACTTCATTTAACCTGTATTTACTAATAATTTCGCTTTAAATTTTTTTTTTTTTGCGAGTTAGTTACTGGCACATATGCTTGGAATAGCTTGACATTTGAGATTGAAGTTTCAATTTTCAAGGCAAATTCTGTGCGAATGTTGTATTTTTTCTTCAAAAGTAAGTAGGTCAACAATTTTTTGACATCGACCACTATCATTAGTGCCTTGAAATTGAAGTTTGTCTCATCATTTTTGCTTTTTATGAGCTAAAATGCATAAATTTGAACTGGTTACTAAAAAATGGTTTCTTTAATCCTAATGAACTGATCGTTTAAGCTAATCAGTTTAACTTCTTAGAAATAAGATTTTTGATAATTTCTATCAGGCTTCCTCATAAGCTTTAAACTTTTGTTGATATCACTCGTTATTTTAAAACGAATCACAAGCCCAGATTTTTGAGTGTTCAAAGCTCAATTTAAGCAATTTGAGTAAACTGCTTTTTTGTAAGCGCAATCATTGAGCTTGTCGCACTTGACTATTCAAGCATTTATCTGACAATTTAGATGGCCTAATAGATTTAAGTTGTCAAATAATTACAATCCATATAACATGCTTACAATTTTTGTAACACTTCTCGATTTTCGAATTAAATGTCTAAATGTTGTGTTTTATTTGAAGCTTTCAAATCTTTCCTCTAAAACTTATTTAACTAAGTTACTTTCTAGCTGTTTATATTCCAGAACGTTTGGATTTTCGATTTCTTTTATTTTTACCTCAATTCAGTTCTCAGAGATTCAATATTTCCAGTTGATTCTGCATATCTTTTAACACACTGTTCAAGAAGCTACTCAATTTCGAGCTCTCATTCAGCGAGTTTACGAACAGAGTTTAAACTATTCTTGGAATTCCAAACGTTTGATCAAAGTTTGAAGCAGTTTTAAAAACCACTAAAAATAGTTTGTTTCGTAATAAAATCCAGCTTATTGATCCGACTCAGTGTATTTAACTTTTTAATCAGTGTGAGGTAGGTGATCATGAAAATACAAATGAAAGTTTCAATTTTCTGAAAATGTCTGCTGCAAGTATTTTCGATTGTATCTAGTTTTGTTTAACGTTTTGTAATCTTTTACTTATAATACACAATACAATTAAAATATATGCTCTTTTAACTAAAATAATTATAACTACATTCAAATATACACTCGTAAATAAAATTAGCTTTCAAAAATAATATCATAAAGAAAAAAGTTTTAGAGATCAAAAAATTACTAATAACCAGTATAAACAAATACATTTGAAACAAAAATTAACACAATTTTAAAGCTTGATATATTTTTTAAAGTTCAGGCATTGTTTAATAATAATAATTCGTTAAGCTCATAAAGCTAAGGTCTAATCTTAGAAATGAAAAAGTTACTATGGAAAAATGAATTTTCTAGAGAAATTTTCAAGTAAATTAAATAAAAATCATTCTGAATTTGAAAATGTTTAAAATAATCAAAAAAAGCTTTTAAACAAGCAAAACAATTCATCGTTAAAACAAGAAATTCATTAATTTTTATTTGGGTAAAAAATTAAAGTTAAAAAGGTTTAGAGCTAGCAAAAGATAATTATTGAAATTTTATAAGAGAACAGTTCATTTTTATTTATCTATAAACTTGTACAACGTCTTTGTAATTTTTAAGAAGATGCAATATGCCTAAAACTATTTTTAAAAAAATTGAAGAAAAAAAACATTTAGATAATAATAAATCTTTGCATAGGTGATTTTACTTTTGCAACATTTTAATATATTAAACAAACAAGAAATGAAACTAGAGTTCTAAATATTGAGTGACAATACTTCTCAAATTTTAAAATAGAGTTTTGATATACATGTCGGCAACGCTGACATGCTTTGTCGGTATTTCTATACTCTGCTGCATCATACATTGTATTAAGAGGACGTTATGAGGATACAGTTAAAACCCTATCTAACCCTAACAAAAAATAATTATTTTCCAATTATTTTTTATCTAAAAAGAATTACTCGGGGCGAAGATTCATATAAAACATCTTAATTAAAATGAAAATTCTTAAAAGAGTTTGCTTTTTAAAGTAAAAAGCAAATTTACAAAACTTTCAAAGTCTTGTAAAAATAATCGCATTTTTTTAAAATTTTCCTTATACCTCGATCGATACACACGTTCACGAAGGAGAAGCCATCAAAGAATATCCAAAATTTACCCACTACAAATTGATACTTCGTTTTTTTGAAAAAATATGTTAAAATAGTATCTTTTCTTAAAAAAAAAAGAAGGATGAATGTACACTCAAATTCCGGCATAAGATTAATGTAGTTAGACATACCAGTCTTATCACGAGTAATCGAAATACTTGTTCAACACATGGACAGGGAAATAAATGTTGAGAATTTACGCCATTTATTCAATTAGCATTCGTCATATTATTAATCATGGAACAGATTGTGGTAGGAAAGAAGGTTTTACATTAGCGATCGTTTAAATATTAATGCAACCATTAGGTACTATGAGTATTGTATGCTTTAAAAAAAAAAGGGGTATTTGAGATGTTTTAGAGGTATAAAATATTTTTAAACTATGAAGCAAAACTCAAATTTACAAAGATTTGCCATTTTAAACTGCGTATTGCCGCTCTATAACTTTTTTTTATAATTAACAAGCTACGAAGTTTAAAACACATATCGAATAAAATAAAAGACTTACTGATCGTGTAGAATACCACGTTTCCCAACAAAGACTTTGATCATAGATGATTGGTGTAACTGAGAACAGACGTTTTTAAAAAGACTGCTGCGGTCGATTTGTAACTGGCAGAAAATGTTTTCGCTTTTTGTTAAACCACCTTACACTGTCAAAACTTTTTATTACGGCGCTTTATTAACGTTATCTTGATGGAAAAGATTTCTATTAATTTCTATTTAATAACCTTGCATCAAACTTCATTAAAGTTTGATAACACCAAATTTTTTTTCTTGAAGTAAAGAATTCTCCCGTGGAAGATTCACCCTTTTCTAGTGTGAGGACAATGAATATAACACAATTTGTTTCTGACAGCATCAATGAAAACTGCAGGCAAGTGATGAGTAGCTAAATTCTGGAAGATTCTCTTTTCTAGTGTGAGGACAATGAATATAACTCAATTTGTTTCTGACAGCATCAATGAAAACTGCAGGCAAGTGATGAGTAGCTAAATTCTGGAAGATTCTCTTTTCTAGTGTGAGGACAATGAATATAACTCAATTTGTTTCTGACAGCATCAATGAAAACTGCAGGCAAGTGAGGAGTAGCTAAATTCTGGAAGATTCTCTTTTCTAGTGTGAGGACAATGAATATAACTCAATTTGTTTCTGACAGCATCAATGAAAACTGCAGGCAAGTGAGGAGTAGCTAAATTCTGGAAGATTCTCTTTTCTAGTGTGAGGACAATGAATATAACTCAATTTGTTTCTGACAGCATCAATGAAAACTGCAGGCAAGTGAGGAGTAGCTAAATTCTGGAAGATTCTCTTTTCTAGTGTGAGGACAATGAATATAACTCAATTTGTTTCTGACAGCATCAATGAAAACTGCAGGCAAGTGAGGAGTAGCTAAATTCTGGAAGATTCTCTTTTCTAGTGTGAGGACAATGAATATAACTCAATTTGTTTCTGACAGCATCAATGAAAACTGCAGGCAAGTGATGAGTAGCTAAATTCTGGAAGATTCTCTTTTCTAGTGTGAGGACAATGAATATAACTCAATTTGTTTCTGACAGCATCAATGAAAACTGCAGGCAAGTGATGAGTAGCTAAATTCTGGAAGATTCTCTTTTCTAGTGTGAGGACAATGAACATAACACAATTTGTTTCTGACAGCATCAATGAAATTTGGCACCTGAAACAATAATAAAATAGAACATAAAATGCATGAGTGGGTACAAAATCTCGCTGATATGCATTCAGTTCACAAAATGCTAATCAGCATCTACAAATGAAAATTTTACTTATTTTGCTTCGTTAACCCACTATGAATTGAAATTATTTTAAGAAGGTGCCATTTGAGATTGAAGGCAGACATTCTTTTCAATGCATTCGCACAATTCCATTAATTCACACAAAACATTTACAGACTTTAAATGCACATAAAATCAGATAAAAAAAAAAGTTTGGCTGTTTTAAAAGTAATTCTTGGTATCGTTCACACACACACTCCAATTTTTAATAAATTTCGTTAATTTGAAAATTAAAAACTAGCAATTTTAGATGCGATACAATACACCTGTATCAGTTTTGTTTGTTTCTTTAACTTTATTTTCAAACGACAGTGAAAATAGCAGTAAGTGTGAATAATTCCAAGAATTATTTTACGAAAAATATTTCAGCAGTTTAATTGATTTTAAAACAGAATTTTATTTCTTAAATCAACAAATTAATTATCGTGAAATTGCTCTGCTCATTAATGGTATTTAATTTAATTTTATAACCATCGTTGAACAGCCGACCCAATTTCGGATT
This sequence comes from Parasteatoda tepidariorum, assembly GCF_982258835.1. Classification (NCBI taxonomy): domain Eukaryota; kingdom Metazoa; phylum Arthropoda; class Arachnida; order Araneae; family Theridiidae; genus Parasteatoda; species Parasteatoda tepidariorum. The sequence goes on along the minus strand of NC_141757.1, from coordinate 3,979,173 downwards.
TATGACAACTAATGTTCAACTCCACTAATGTTCAAATTACAACTAATGTTGTAATTTTGATCCCAATCCAGAAGACAAGGGAACTCCTGAATGCACTAATATTTATGAGTTTTAACAAAAAAGTTTTCTGAATAACAGAAAGAAAAAACATTTTTTAAAAACAGCAATAGCATATTCAAAAAATGCATCATTTATTCAAATCTTTTAAAAAGTACACAAGTATTTATAGAAAAGGTTTAAAAAAATATATGACCGAGTTAAATTACTTTGGAGGATTGGTAGAAACACTTCTTAGAATTGGTGTTTCTATTCTTGTAAGCAGTATTGGAATGGGACCATTTGTAGTTACATAACCGTATAATAGTTGCCTTTAGCTTATCATGATCTGAATTCCTAAAACAATAAAAAAAGGTACTTTAGCAGAGTATGAGAAACACAAAATTATGCCAATATTTAAAAATAAACATATTTTACCTTAATAAAACCTAAAAATTCAGCATTTTTCTTATCATCTTTAGCAACTTTTTCAAGTTTAACAAGAACAGCATCCAAATGTGCGGATCCGCAATAGCCAACACACATAGCACAACCCTATGTAAAAAGTTTATTGATTTAACGTTACATTAATGTGAATAAAGAAACTCAATATCTATGACAGGAAAAAGAAACTTGTTAAGTGAATACTAAATTTCATGAGTTGCAAACATTATGTTGGATCATAAACATTTTTGTCATAGATAGTAAGAAATTTACTCAGAAATTGTAAATTGTGTTGAATTAGCAACATAATTTATATCTTAAAATGTAAAGAAGAAAGTTTTATGAATCTATCCAAATAAATAAAGTGTGTGCAAAAATATTAGTTTGCAAGTCAAAGTGTAGAAATCAGATGTTGAATTAATAACGTAATTCAGGGAGGTTTCTGAGCCCAACTCAAAACTCTTGAAAATTTCTTGAGTAAAATCATTAATGACACATTTCAAAAAATTAATGTCTTTATAAATTTAAATCTTTGATATTTTCAAAACATGAAATTGCAAATAAATTATATGTAGCATAATTTAATTGAATAATTATGTATAAGTTTGATTTTATCTCTAATTACATTTATTATTCTATCAGAAAAAAATATTTACAAATGAAAGAGATGCCTAGCGTAAATTCTAGTTCTAATAATTTTAAATAAAATATACAAGAATTTTTATTTATAAATGTGATCAATGTTTTCTGGTAACTTCTGGACCATGGATTTCAGGAAGCTTCAGGATCGAGGCAAGCGACAAATCCGGAAGTCAGGATTTTTTTCTGAGCACAATAATCTCTACATAATTTATATCTTAAAATGTGAAGAGGAAAGTTTTATATGTTCCAAATAATGGTTGGCAAATTTCTGAGCTGAAAGTATGCTAATAGATATTCATTCAGAACATGTACAATATGTTAAATAATTAACATAATTTTTGTCCTAATGTGAAAAGGGTCTTTATCTCTCAGAAGCACGTTACATTTCATTTAAATTTTAGGATGCAAATTATATAGGATAAAAGAAAAATCTATCCCAAAAATCAAGAAGAAAAAAAAAAGAAAGAAAAATCAAGTGTGAGCAAAAATATTAGTTTGAAAGTCAAAGTGCAGAAATCACACCGCGTAAGGGTAGAAATCAGATTAAGAAGGAAGATCTAAAAGAATGTCTAAAAATGGTTTAACTAGTTACCATTTATGGTTACCTTAAATTACCTAGGTAATCTGGCCAGGATAGCCTGATTGTTAGGGCACTGAACTGACGTTCGTGAGAATGAGAGTTCGAATCCGGTCAGGCGAAGTCCCCGTGTAGTAAATGGTGACAGATGCACGTTAAAAAGGTTGGGTCACAAAGTCCTCCATATTCACATAACAAAATATACCTCTGGAGGTACTGGATTGGAGATTGATCTCTCTCTGGTTCAGGTCAAAATTGCGATTTGTGGATGAATGAAAGGTTGTATGAATGAGTCCTCCTTATAAACGGGTGTGGCAGAAGTTGAAATATTGGCCACAGATAGCCCCCCCCCCAATGCACTAATGGTCGACGACGACAACAACAATCTGCAAACTACTTAGGTAATCTTTTTTTTATCTGCTTAGTGAAAATAAGATATCTGTGTGAACAACAGCAATGTTTCTGTATGCTTAAACTAACGTTATTTATTTATTTTTCACAATCCAAAACCTACAATCAAAAAATCTACACATTGGTTTATAGAATTAATCATCAATAATTTTCAAAACTATAATATAAAGAATCAAACATATTAAAATATTATTACAATTAGTGAAATTACCATAATGTTAATTAATTTATTTCTCAACATCTAAAGAATCAAGTAAAGAAATACAATCAACAAATTTATTGTTAGAATGAACTTTTGAATTTTGACGATGGAAAACCGTTAATATGCGCATTACCCTGGTCAATTGCAGAAAATTCTTGATTCTGCACTTTAATTAATTATTTGCAGATTAGCCAAACATATATATATATATATATATATATATATAGTGTGAGAAAGTGTTTCGTTTTGAATAATAAATTAAGAAAAGGGTTTACAGAAAATTAATTACATAAAAAGATTGCATTTTTAAAACAAAGATTAAAGATTACAAAAGATTTACATGAAAAGATATATATATTAATGTATGTATGTATGTATGTATGTAGAAAAATTCAAAAATTTTTCCAAAAAATACATTGTCGAATAATTGGTCAAACATTTGCCCAACGGAATGTTCAGCAAAAGGGCTAAATATCGAATAGTGAATGTTCGTTACATCCCTATATTCCAGGTCACAAAACCAAATGAAAAGAAGCATAAATAAGAAAAAGAAGAAACAAACAACAAATACTTTTATAGTTTGGGTCATGTATTAAACAAAACAAAAAATTTCTAAAATTTTGTTGTAGAAATAATGTGTCATAAAAAGGGATAATTTTTACCTTCTAATAACTGAATCAGAAGAGGAATTTTTGAGTCCCACAAAGGCATTAATTTGTTATTAATTGCAGGAACTTTCATGAACCTGAGTATCTGCATTCCTCTTCCTCGATCTTCAGATAGATAGCCAATCTAAACAAGAAGTCTAGTAAGAAGAATCTGAGAAGATGTTATACCACCTAAAATGACACATGAACTATATCTTAAAGGCAATACAACAAAAAATTTACTATTCAATGCCATAGATATATATATACACAGTCAACTCTCACTATTACAATATCCAATACAAAAATCACTCCCTTCATTATGATAATATTTCATGGTCCCGATGAATTTGTATATAAATTAATGTCATGCACCCCTCAATATTACCATATTCTTTGAAGCAATAAAACAAAACAATTTATTGCCCCCCCCCCCTCCTGTAAAACGATTTTCTTTCCTCCAAATTTCAGAATTATTTTCGCCATTTATTATTGATTTTCAATTATTGTAAAAAATCTTATTTTATCATCTTTCGCCTTTTTTCCCCATCTTTTCTGACAAGAGAAGATTCATTGCTGACCACCCTAAAAAATTCCATTCTTAGAATCGCCTCCCTTAAGAAGTCACAGACGTCCTATCTGATTTCATTTCCATCGTGTTAAAAGTCATAACTGACCACAATCATCACATTTCACAACTGAAAGAGAATTTCTTTCCGTAGAGGGTGGGTGGAGAGCTGCATTCACAAACGAAAATCATTTTTGTGCTTTCAACTAAATGCATACTTTGTTGGTTGACTTAACAGTCAGAAAAATGAATAAACAAACAAAAATATCGCATTATTTTCAATAAAAACAGTTCTCAACTATGTTTCCGATCTTATTCTATCTCAATTGTTTTTAATATTTAACCATAATTAACCTACCTGCAAATTAATATATAAATGTGTAATTAATACACATATATAACAGGGTGCGTAGCCAAATCTTTGAATCAAAAATAAGCACTTTTTAAAAACTTTTCAAGCACTTTACAAAAATTTTCAAGTACTCAAAAAATTCATATCGAATCAATGATATTAATGAAAAGCAAAAACTTTTTATGAACAGTTTTAGCCTTAAAAAAAACCCAAAAAGAAACGGACGTAAATCAAAACAATCAGTACTTTCCCACATCACCGAGTGAATTCAACTTGACTCTGAACAAAAGTACCCTTACCCCCCCCCCCCTACATCAAAAAAGTGTTAAAAGTAAAATAAAATAAACAAGAATAAAATTAAAATAAATTAAAAAGAAAAACATTTAATAAGGGTCTGACTATCCGAATTGGAGCACTCGTGTTTCAGTTTCGAGTGTGCGCGCATGTGCATGTCATAACGTGGGTACGACATGAAGTCCGTGTGAATGATTACGTAGCAAACACCCCATTTTTTCGTGAAATGCAGGGGATGCGCCAGATATCACTGAAGGAAGAAAAAAAAATTCGTGAAAAAAAGCACTTTTTAAAAACGCCAGCTTAAAAAAGCACCTTTAAAAGCTTTTAAAAATGAAATCCCCCAAAAAGCACCTTTAAGTACTTTTTACAAACGCTACGCACCCTGTATAACATTGAAAGTTAAAAAAAAACGTTATTGTGTATCAAAAGTATGTAGGCCCTCGATATAACACCAATATATCTCTCTACAACAATATATTTATTTGGTCCCAAAAGTATTGTTGTAGCGAGGTTTTACTGATTATATATAATATATATATATATATATATATATATATATATATATATATATATATATATATATATATATATATATATATATATATATATATATATATATATATATATAACGTATAGCATAAAAAATAAATACAAAAAGAAAACATGAGGAAAATTAAGAAAAAGAATAAGTTTCAATTTACTGCGCATAAGCTGCAAGTAAATAGAACTCATAAAATAACTTCAAAATGTAGAGAAAACGACAGAACAATGAAAAAAGGGGGGAAAGAAAAATAATAATAAAAAGGTTCGTTTTTTATTTTTATTATTCTTTCCTCCCCTTTCTTCATTGTTCTGCAATTTTTTCCATGTTTTCTCTCCATTTTGAACTTACATATATACATATTTTTTTTTATATAGATATATACAGCATACTCTCCATATCCCAAAATTGAAGGGACGCTAAAAAAGTCCCGAGATAATGAGTTTTCGAGATAGCAAGTTCAGAACTAAATATGTTGTAAAAAGTATAAAAATCTATTCTAAATTATTACTCTAAAAAGTAAAGTCATGAAACAAAAGAATAGCTACTAATAATTGTGTATGTAACGATAGTTGACTATAAATCTAAATACAATAATTATAATTTTATTTTCAAAAGTAAGACAAAAATAATTATGCATTAAATTGAAAATAGTTGGTTTACAACAAACCTACGTTGTGATTTTTCTGAAAAAATTCATTTTCTCTTTTGAGAATCTTTTTTAATAAAATCAAAAATTATAAATTTTAGCAACAATCAGATTCTTAAATTAAATTATGTGGCTTATATTTTTAATTTATTAAAATATTAAATTCTAGTAATCCAAAATGTTAAAATGACTCACATTTTCCATATTCTCAACTGTTGTAGTCAACAAATGCATGACGTTTTCACACATTGCCCTCAGAGCTTCATTACTCACATAACTAGGATCACCAGGCCTTCTACCCTACAGTAAAAAATACACAAGAAATTTAACCATCAAATTTAGAGTAATCTAGATCAGGGTGCATAGCCAAATTTCTCCAATAAAAAATAAGTACCTTTTTAAGCACTTTTTTTAAGCACTCAAAATATATTTGAAAGCACTATATACATTAACATGATAAAATAACAAGTTTCTTACTACAAACTCTTTTCTTGATTATATTAGCCATTATAAAATCATCAAGAGATTTTTCGGTTCGATATTAGAAGGAGTAAAATAAAGCCTGAAACAGAGAATATCTAGCAAAATGCAGTTAAGTTGCACATGAGAGTGCAAGAATCTCATCGCATCCAGGTTAGTTGACCCACACGCTGACTCCCAAGTATTTCATTAAATATGTAACATGATTGGTGCTATCATACGCTACGGACTGACGGTACGCTGAAATGGATTGTGGTTGAATGAATTGTAAACACGTTGAATCGAACAATGTGAAAACCCTGCTTCGCAGCAACATGGTAAAGAAAGAAAAAATCTCTATCTCATTTTCGAAAAGGGAAAAATTAAGCACTTTTTTAAAACTCCCCATAAAAAAAAAACAATTTTAAGGATTTTTTAAAAACGAAAATCGAAAATAAGTACCTTTAAGCACTTTCTAAAATCGATAAGCACCATGTGTAATAAGACAATTAATTAATGATCAATCAAATAAATGGATAATAGTGACTCATTTCATGATAACAGAGCTGGTATATAATCTGGTAAAAAGTATAGAGCCCACTGCCTATTAAAATAACGTCTGTACCAAGAATGTTTGATTTCAAAAGCCTGCTGCCGCTTTTATAAACCGAAATGTCTACACTTAACAAATAAATTTCAAAGTAGAACTTAACAAATTCTGTAAAAGCTCAATTGATTAGTACATTTGTAATTTATATTAAACATGAATTTTAATTAAACATGAGCTATATTTTTTTATAATTTACAAAAGGATTTTAAAATGTTAGCATATTTGATTTGTGAGACTTAATATTACAAAATCAATAGAGTTCAAAATTAAAAAATCAAGATTAAAAAATCAAAACTTTCAATATTTTCCTTTTCTATCTTAGCTTAATCCCCATCTAGTTTTTTTTTTTTTGTTTGTTGGTGGCACGATGAACTTTTTTAATTATATGCTTTTGCGACTTAAAATTGAAAAGATTTTAATTACTTTAAGTGTATACCCAACAAAAATTCGACTTTTAAAAATTTAATAAGAGGATGATTTTAGCATGTTTTGATATTGTTATGATTCCGCTCTTACATACATGATTTCAAAAAGAAGATGATAACATAATTCATTGATTTTATTAGTGGTTGTTACTGTACTTGCAAAAAGCAATGCTGAGATAAACTTAAAAAATATTTTTAGACATTTTAAATTAATTGTAGTTAAACAATTCTCAGTAATTTTTATTTGGATACTGGAAAAGATTTTCAAATGAGGGGTCCACATAAATTTTCTTTCCCAGAGATAAAAAATAGCATGCATTGATACCAAAAACATTTGGTACTGGAATCAATGCATGCTAGTGTTTGTGTTGTATAGTCATAGTCGTAACAAAAAAATATAGATTAAAATAAAGGATTCATTAAGATTATACATATGTACGGCCAATCATGAAATCAAAAATTATTCAGCATTCTCTTTTTTGTTTTGCACACTGCATTTTATATCAATCTAATTTTCATACATATTGAAAGACAAAGAAAAATATCTTACCCAGGTAATAATAAATACTCAGGTAAGAGTGGGTTTAAATTAAATATTTGAAATATATCAGATATAAAATTAATTCAATGAATCATTAATTGTGAAAAATAATGAAAAAATAACGCAATCAGAGATGAAAAAAATTTTCAATCTAAAAACTATATTTTTAAATCTAAGAAATATGTTCAAAAATTTGAATATTATTGTGAATAAATTTCAATAGCAGTTAATTGAAGTTAAATGGTAATTCACAAGATTTTTTTTTTAATTACTGATATTTTCTTAACAATCATGTTTTTTCAACTAATTTTTCATACCAGTATAATTTAAGGCAAAGCAAATTTAGTTATTAGGGAATCAGATAAAGTTTCTAAAACCTACGTGGGAAAAAACACAAATGAAATTGCTAACATGGCACTTTCAGTGTCAGCAAAAACTTACCATAAATGTTTACAAATTTTGTACAAAACTGAAGATAAAGATTGTAAAAGTTGCTTTCTTGAGCGACTTCTCATTCACCTAATCACTATTTCAATTGCACAAAAGAGATAAAAATCAAGGTTTCTGTGTTCATATGCAAGTTATAAATTATTAAGTTAAGCTTTCTGTGCTTAAATGTTTAATTAACAAAAGTTTATAAGTTTTTTTTAATAACATCATCAACAATTCTCAAATGTGTAAATGGTATAAGAAAGAAAATTATAAATGAAATTAACTTACAGGTGGATCGTCCGGGAGGGCACATTGATGAATAATAAGCCAAACCAAATCAATACCACCTTCTTTCTTTAAATGATCATGATGAGCTAATGTCACTATAACCTCAGCAATCATTTTCTTCACCTAAATGGTAAAGTAAATTTCATAATAATAATAATAAATTCATAACAAAAATCATTATAATAACAATAATTCATAATAACAATAATTATCAATAACTCTGTTAGATTAAACATACCCATATTGATGCAATCACTTTATATTATATTTTCTGATTCATCAATTCACCCAAAAATGTCACTTACCTAGTTCTTTTACTAAGCTTTTCAGTTGTGTAGGTATAAATCTTTCTGTTTTGAGCACTAATTTGGAATGTTGCTCAGTACTGATTTATTATTTTTTTAAATTTATTTTTTTAATTTACTCCATGCAAAAAATGGGTATTCATCTAGTTCATACATTAAATAATTTAGATATTTGCATGAGTCTTTTTCATGAAGGGCATTCTGAATAAACCTCTTTGAAATACAAGTTTATAAGCATGAATTTCTTTGAATGTGTATGAAATTTTGCCCAGAGGTCCACTAATTATAAATAAAAGCAAACTTAACTTTTCATAATTCAAATTTTCAATTATTACATAAAAGAATAAAGTTTTAAAAAAATAGCATACGAAACAAGGTTTGAGAAAAGCTTCCGCTTACAAATGATTTTTGAAGATTAGTAAAAGGGCTATAACCTCAAAAGGATTCTAATAATTTTTTAAAATATTTTTTGATGCTTAAATGACACCTTCTAAATAGCTTGTTTTGGTAGCATAAATAGTTTAACATTTGCAACTAAAGTAATTTTCTTGATTATGAAAAAAAGTTAAAATTGATTTCGTATGAAATATTGGAATGAATAGTTGAGTTAAAATAACATCGTATTTATGAAATGGGACTTTAGACATTAGTTCTCAAAAATGAAAGGCCGTTGCAATAAGAGTTTGTATAAGAAGCATAAATTTTATAATAATATATAAAATAATAATACAGAAAATAATCGCACATATTATATTACAAAAATTTTTTAAATTATGAGGTAATTAGAATCAAAATCCTTCTTTTAAATTTATTCAATTCCTTTTTTTTAAAAAAAATCATGCTAGTTAATATTCAAAAACTAATGAACAACTTTGCAACAACAGATTTATAACAAAAAATTTAAATTTATAAATGTATATTCCTTAAACAAATGAGTCCTTCATCTATAATTAAAATATCATCAAAAGAAAGAATAATAATAAGACTTAACAAAGCAGAGAAAAATAAATAAATAAACTATGTAAATAAGCACAAATGAAAAGATTTGTAAACTAGTTAGTTACATTTGTTTTAAAATTTATTTCTGCTCAAACTCAATTTACCACCTCTTGAAGCGCTCAGTCTTTTTCTTATTGACAAATTTTTGCATTTCTCAATTTTACTGTAAAGATTTCATTTAATAAGTCTTTCATATCATTAATTCCATATTTTTAACGTCTGTAATTGAAGTCAATACTTAGTTTATAATTTTTTCAGCTATGGAGCCCTAAATGATCAATCTTTGCTTGACAGAGCCTCAACTATACAAATAAAGTTCATTAGCAGTTGTAAACAAAAAACTAAAGAGAGACTACCAATTATTTTGGAAATATTTTATGTGAAGAATTACTTTTTTTGTCTTATCATTGTTTAAGCCTTAAAATCAGGTTTTACGTTAGACAGTTTAGTTCACAGGTCTAAAATGGCATCTAGTCTAGTTCTTGATTTGTTTTTAACAAATGCATCAGCTAAAAGTGAATAAAATAAGCTGAATTAAGATTTTCATTATAACGAAAAAGGAAAATTGATTGATATAAAAGTTGAGAATGGTTATCTCTTATCAATAAAACAAATTTCATCAATGCTGAGTTAATTTTTATTTTGAATTGAAGAGTTTGATGGAAGTAGTAAAAACCAAATTTTCATGAATACATCTTTTACATTGTTTATCAATATATATATATTTTCCCATTTTACTTAAAAAATTTAAATGAAAGTAACAAAAAAATTTATAAACAGTGGACTATTCATGATCAAAAATCATAATTGGTAAAATAAAAATTTATTGCCCATAGCTCCTGTGACTCTTTCATGGAAACCTAGGGATACATAAAACACTTTTTGTGAATCGCTGGTCCGTAATATAGTTCCAAACAATGGAGTATGCCTTCAACTTTTTTCATTTATGCCTATTATGTTGTTTTCTCTTTAATGTATGACATACCTTATTTGAAGAATCTAACACTGGTTTGATGCCTGATATAATAAATGGAATCTTTCTAGAGATATGAGTTTCTAATATACATCAAATTTTTAACTAAAAATGAAATAAATATCAAAATTAACTAAGATGATTGATTATCAATTAGCAAGAATTACCTGATGAGTTGATCAAATGTCTGTAAGAGCTCCAATTTTATAAGATTCGTTTCCACTTTCCAACCTTTGAAGCAAGAACGCAACCAGACGATTGGAATACAAAGATGCTAAAAAAATAGTGGGCAATTTAAATATAAATTTATCAAAAAATTAAATTTGATGAAAGTAGAGGCTTTTGACAAAAAAGAAAACAATTGCTGAGGATCATTCGGTGAATATAAAAAAAAATATTACCCTGTTTAGTTTTTGTTCCAATGATTAAGTTTTTATGGACTAAAACTGATCTTATTAGTTTAAAAGGATGACTTTAATTATGTTATGAAATGAATAATTCTAAGGAACTGAAGGAATATATACTGGTACATATGATTTAAGACTTTAAATTTTTTAAAAATATATTTAAAAATTTATGTTTACAATTAGTTAAAGTTTATGAATGTAATTATAATTGAATTACTGTTAAAATGAATCATAACAATACATTTCAAATTATATAACTGCTTTAAACATTGTTTTATAATAATGTATAATACATGCAAATGCTTGATTCAAATTAATTGAAAATGGAATAAAAATGCATCATAACTCTACTGAAAAATAGGCAAACAAACAAAAATAAATAAATTTCTCATTTACATTTGAAATTTAAAAAAAAAATTCTTTCTTTTTACCTTATTTTTTTGTAGATTGACAAATATTTCGATATAGAATGACTTAATTTATATATTAAGCAAATCAAACTTTAAAAAAAGGTAATTTTTTAAAATTTCAAAACTATAAAAACCATTAAAAAATTTTAAATCTTATATTTACAATGCTTTGTAAATTTATATATCAGTGATTACATTTAAAAAAAAACATTCAATTTAAATAATGATTTTTTTAAAAAAAAAAGAAGTAAATTTAAATGATGATTTGAATTGTGATTTAAATTCAATTCCACACACGCTTGTAAATGGAAAAAATTTCATCCACTTCAAAAGGTGCATATTTTTGAGTTTTAAAGCATTTGTATCGAATTTATCTTACAGAATTTTAAAGTAAATCTGTTACAGATATACATTGGCATGTTTTGTAAGTAAGCTTAATAGCATGTAAAACGATCCAAATAACACATACTTCTACACAATGCATGATGCAAAGCCTCATATTTTAAAATCTGTGCAATAAAGATCTACTATAATAATATTTAAGAATTATTAAGAAATTGGTAATATTCTCCCCCTAAATGGAAATATTTGAAATCGCTGGATAGTTTATCATATTTTTTATAAACCCAAACAATAAAGTAAGTTAACCACTTCCCTTTCCAATTATTTTGAAAAAAGAAAAAAATGCAAAAAATCAACAAGATTTTTTTTTATTTTATTTAAAATACAAGGAACTAAAACAGAGCATAATGTTTGAAGTTGAAATTTAAATTTTTTTTACATGTAAGAAACATTTAACTTAAAATTAGTTTACTATCCCGAATTATCTTGGGCAAATGGAATAAGTTAAATATTACTCTTTGTATGATAGTTCTTAAAAAAGGGACAACACAAAATGATATGAAATGGCAACACAAATGAAGGAATACGCCATTTTTTCAATACTCTTATTACTATGAAAATTCTGCAACCATCGTAAATACAATGACACGAAACTCGTGAGCAGTCCAAAATCAAAACTCCCGAACAAAATTTGGCAAACTTCCAATCACAGCGGATCATGTTTTATGCTTCAGACCAAGAAGTGTTATTCACAAAACAGTAAATATTTTGTTTACATAAGCCTTTCTACATTTAAGAAATTTTAAAATTTTTCAAATAAAGGAAGAAATATTAAATAGTAAAATTTTATATGTACTATAACTTTTCAAGCTATAAACAAAAATTTGCAAAATTTTTTCTGAATTCAGGATAATGTATTATCACTTAATGATCTCACAATTAACCAAGTGGCAGTAATTTAACAATTGTCAGTTATAAATTAATTACATTCCTTGGCTTTCTATTATCTTATCTATTATTTCAGCTATCTTATCTATGAAATCACAACGAATTGAATACGTAAAAAAGTGATCATGTAAATTTGAAATTAGCACAATGCATTAAAAATATCATAATTCGAAAAACCTTGTGAAAAGGGGATAATAAAATGATCAACGAAAAAAAATTGTGATAGAATTGTCACAAATTGAACGTGTCATAAAGTGCTGAGAGAAATTCGTAATTTGCATGCCATAATAACACCGCATTAAAAATATCTGAATTTGAAGAATTTGATTTCATTCCCGAGTAATAACTTCCCCCAAAAAAAACTATTAGCCTACAATGAGAAATTGTGACAGAATCGTCATAAACGCACTTAATATTTCAAACGCATTTAATAGTGAAAACTCAAATTCAAACTTCGAACGTTGTCATAATATTAATTATAATATTATATATGATAGTATATAGTAATAAATATATCAGAATTTAAAAAGAAAAATAGGTGAAAAAGGTCACAAAATAATAATTTTTGGAATCATCATGAATCAAGCACTTCAAAAAGTGATAGCACAAATTTGAAATTAATCTTTCATTCAAAAAGACAAACAGTGGGGCCCTTCTTGCAAAAGCACAGCCTAGAATGAACCCTGGATGTGATATTTAAAATTAATAATTCAAATACAAACTTTCTACAGTCTCATTTAATAAAATATGTCTATTTTCAAATTGAGAATAGTTGATTACTTCCAAACTAGAAGAAGCCTATTTTTTGGGGTGGTATTTTGGATGTTAAAGAAAACTTGCAAACACAATATACTAAGAAAATCATCAATGTTGTGGTAAAAGTTTTGAAACCATTTAAAGCACAATGTTTTAAATTTTAGAGTAGCAATTCCGAACTTTGAAAAAAAGATATTTTTAGAGCTGTTTCAAGCAATAACTTTGTTTAACCAGCACATATAATTAAAAGACAAGTTTTTTATTTCATTCAGATAAATTTATCGATGCTGCACATAAATTTGTCAATGAACCCAACTCATAAAACTACTGCTTTCTAAATAGTTTTATCTATTTTTTAAGAACAATTTGAAGCAAAATTACGCGGAAAAAAAGGCACACATAGAACAATTCATAGCAAAATTGTCACTGTTATAGTAGTTTGGACACTATTAAAGCAACAGTCACACTACTGGCCAACATGGTACAAGAAAACTTCAGTAAGTTTAATTCAAAAACAGAAATATAATAAAAATAAATAAGATATCAACTTACCTTCCGATTTCGCATATCATTAGAACCTTGACATCGCCACAAGAAACTAAATATTTTCCACTACCAGACCACCGGAAACAATTTACACAAGCTAAAATAAAATAATTAAAAAACTTTAAATTCAACAAAAATATTTCATGATGAAAGTGTGAATGTAAATTTAATATTTCTATATTAAGCAGAAAAAAAAATTTAAAAAAAGCACATAGTTTTAGGCAAAAGTTATAACAGCATTTTTAACAGTCACCACTTTTTCAAAAATTTAAAATTGTTAAGCAATAAAAGAAGATTCTAATTAATTCAATTATACCATTAGAACGTTATTCATTATATCATTAGAATTAATAATATCATTAGAATTAATAATATCATTAAAATCAATAATATCATTAAAATCAATAATATCATTAAAATCAATAATATCATTCGAATCAATAATATCATTCGAATCAATAATATCATTCGAATCAATAATATCATTCGAATCAATAATATCATTAGAACCAATAATATCATTAGAACATTGGCATTACCACAAAAAACCAAATTTTTTCCACTACCAGACCGCCATACACAATTTACACAAGTTTAGATCAAAGGATTTAATTAAAAAAACTTTAAATTCAACAAAAACATTCTAGTATAAAAGTGTGCATGTAAATTTACTGTATGGATGTAAAAATAAAAGTGTACATGTGATAAAAGTGTGCATGTAAATTTACTGTGGAATTAATGATACGCAAACTACATAGTAAATCAGTTTTAAAAATATTAATTTAGTATTTAAATAAATGTTAAAATAAACAGGCATAATTTAAATATATTTATTAAACAGCAAATTATTTTGCATGCAACTAATGAATAATCATAATTGAAAAGCTTCAGATCAATTTTATCAGCATTTAGTTTGTGATTTATTTCATCTATAACTCTACTTTGAACATATTTCATACAGTCTACTTTAAATAATAATTTACACACATCCTTTTCTCATAACATTTCGGGATAAAATCTTCAATATCAACGAAATTTGACCAATGCAAATCGCAGCCTTAAGAATCTAAATGCATTCTAAAAAAATTATAATAGACTTAAATTTAATAATTTTTAAACAAAAGTGATTAAATATTGATGATTCTTTTTTTAATAAAAATCAGGTGATTTAAATCAAGCAATATAATTTATAAATACATAAAAAAAAAACCGTGGCAGAATCATGGCGACATTGTCGCAGAACATTAGAGTTCTTGCAGAAAGAATTTTCCTTTAGAATGTAAAAAAACTTTGTTTTCTTTTCTGCAATATAACCAATCATGATTAGCTGAGGTGTGGGCAGCTGTCTATGAATGTTGTGCAATAGAATTAGAAACTGCATTTTATACAGAAAGAATATAAAAGTTGATAAAATAATGTATGCATGCTAATTGAAAAATCTGGCTTGATGCTAAATGCCAAGTTATCATCAAGCATTGTACCCAGCCAATCGGATAAATTTTGAATGGTTTATATCATCTCTGATACGGTTTAGACTTATTCAAGAAAGCCTCGTACCTTCTGAGAAATTATAAAACACAAGTTATTACCAGAGTTCTAAGAATTGGAAAAATGTTGGTAGCCACCAAAACTTTTTGGTTGCCAGTAAAAATATTTGCATTTCCTCCAATCCTAGTTTTTTATTATTTTCCCCCCCAAATTTTAAATTTTGTTAAATAAAACACATACATTTGAAACATTTATCACAACATATCAAAATATTAATTTTTTTAAACAGAAATATCAAAATAATAAAAAACTATAGAATAAATAATACACATCTAAGATACTTTCACAATTAAACATTTGCATGTATACATATGTTATGAGAGCTTGCATTCATACGTTAACGTTACAGTTGATTTCATTATTCAAATTTATTAAATGAATTGCACCTTCGGCGAAACTTTAAATTAAAAATTTATGCAATTTCACACAAAAATTATAGGGATTGCAATGGATAAAACAAATTTTATTATTTTTTTGCTGAAATAAAATTTCTGAAATAATTTTGTATTTTTATTAAATAAGAAATTATTTTGTCCCGGAAATTTTACATGGCATTTTGAAAATATTTTGACAGGCTCGATTTTGCTTCGCTTAGTTATTGTTATTGGTACAAATCAATATTTATTATTGTTACAAATCAATATAGTTACAAATTGATTTGTAACAATATAAATATTTATTGTTACGAAACAATATTGTTATTGTTACTGCTCAATAGTTATTATCACAAATGTTTACATAGTTTTTTGCTGATTGCATAATTTTCTTTTCTTTTTTTTACTGAGTTTACAATTGGGTATAATATAGCCTACGTCACAGGTTGTGTTGTTCCTACTAAATTTAACCCATGAACGGCATTTTCTGCGAGCCTAACTTCAAGCCACAAATAAACAAACGAAGTGTTCGATCGCTTAAATAGCTGCTCGCCAGATTTTATTGCATTATAAAGAAAAGTTATTGAAACTAAATACAACTAAATAAGCAACAACAGCTAAAACAAATAACAACAACTACTAATAACAATAACTAAATAAACAACAACTAAATTCCATTCGTTTAGTATTGTGTCATATGTTGTTCCTACTAAATCGAAGTAGTTGTGTTTTTTTCATATTATACCCAATTACAGCTGGTGAATTTTGAATCACACCTTTGATTAATAACACTTTCACACATATGCTCCATTTGTGCTGCTTTTGTAGTGAATTCACATGGTTTATCGATTTTTGTTTCTGTATTTATACAAATGAATTTTTGCATATTTAAAATAGTACAAAATTATGACTCATGAATCTAGGATAGCTGATGTAAGGTCATTTCACGTTCCTTTAGTGGTGAATTCACACTATTCCGATTGTTTTTTCGGCAGTTGCTGGTGTATATTAACATTCATATAAGATTCCTTAAAATTAATATTTTTATTCAAATAAATATTTTTATAAAATATTTTATTATTATATTATTAAAAATAAATATTTTTATTCAAATTAAAAATTGTCACTTCATTACACAAATCAAGTAAATTTAAAATAATTTAAATAAAAGCGAAATACCTTGTCCACCTTCAGCAAACCGCGACCCATCTGGATGTATATTTACAGAAAAAATTGGATGACCTAAAAAAAATTCACATATTAAAACAACATTTATGCATTGTCAAATACAAAGGCATATGAAGCAATGGGACTTTAAATAATTATAAATCTCATTTTTTAATGTCTTAATCAAGTAATAATTAAGATTAACCAAATATAAACACAGAACAAATTCTAGAGCCATAAAGGAATATTTAAAACTTCCTGTGAATCCCTTCGCTTATGTTATTTAAGAGAAAATGCATGAACCAACTTTATATTCTAGGAAGTTTTAAGATTGAAATTGTATTTAAATTAGCTTGTAATTTCACCATTTATAAGATTCTTTTGTATTTTATTTTAAAATTCTAAGAGGTAGTGAGCCATAAAAATTGATTAAGAAAAATAACTTTAACAACATTAATAAAGTGCAACAGGTTGCTATACTACGTTCAAAGTTTTTTTTTTCTTCGTTTTTTTATATTTAACATAAAATAAATGGATTTACAAATTGATCGGCTCATAGTCATAGAAGTCATATTGTAAATAGTACAATATAATTGGACAATCTTTTTACGCCTGGGCGCCAAAACAAATAACAATTAGTAACAAGCAAAAGTTTTATTACAAACAAATTTTAACTAATATTGTTAACCACCTAAAGGTCACTTTTTATATTTATTTCTTTATACAGTTAACCAACCACTGAGTTTATTCTGATTCATAAAATAGATGAAAAAGTTGTATTTTTCAATTCCATCCTATAATTAACATTTTTTATTAAATTAGAAGATATAAAAATATACATAATATGTAAACTAAAAAACTATAAAACACAAATACTCACCGTTTTCGATGTTTTAGTTTCTTTCCATTTCATCTCCTGGAAATTCCTATCCTTCTAGCGTTTCTCGAAAGAATCCTCTGCCAAGCTTTACTTCCTCCTTTTAATTTTCACAGTCCTTATTCAATCTCTACATTTGTTCTATCCAGTTCTTTCAGTAAGCATATGTTTAATTAGCAGAATTTTATCTTGTTGATTTGTCACAAAATCATTTGTATTATCTGATACCAATTATTGTTCTTTTTGAATTGAAAAAAAAATTGTTTGCTAGAAATGTATTAAAAGATTATCAAAAATATACATGATTGTATATTTACATTTTTTTACAAACTTTACGTTGGATTCATTTACAATACAGAATAAAATAAATTTAACAAATTTTCACGTTTTACTTATTGATTCAATTCCCTTTAATTTACTTTCATGCTTTACAAGCCTTTAACTTGGATTTATTGTTTATTTTACTGAAGTTATTTTTCATTTTAACAAAAACTATTCAATAGAAAAATTCTACTATAATTTCTTTATAACTTTTTTTCGTTCGAAAATATTTGTTCATTTTGAAAACCAACAGCTAGAGGCTAAGCTAGCTCAATATCGAGATCACTCTATATCACTCTAAAAAAGCAAATTTTTAAATTTTCAGATACTCTTTTTTGATCACAGCTTTTTAAACAATTCATCGTGACACCCAAAAAACGTTTACGCTGTTCAATTTTAGATTATTTAGAGGCATGTTATAGCCTTTTTTGTGACACAATTAAAAGTTTAAAAAAACAGATTAAAACTCAGATATCTAAATTTTGTTATTTATAATCAGTTATTGGTGTGTCCTCATTTAAATAAGTGTTTATTTGATAGATAATAAAGACTGAACTCTAGATAATTATTTGAATAAACACAATTCAAAACTTCAATATTTAATTTTTTTTTCTCCCCCAAAACTAACATTTTTATGAAAAAAATAAGATGTACCTTTTTATCAGATTTTTTTTTAAATAAAATATTTCAATTTCCTGTTTCCTTTCTTTCGATTACAAATTTTTAAATGCGGAAGAAGGGTTTCTTTTGTCCCTTCCCCTTTTTTTTTTCTCCAGAATTTTAGAGTT
Organism: Parasteatoda tepidariorum; assembly: GCF_982258835.1. Taxonomy (NCBI): domain Eukaryota; kingdom Metazoa; phylum Arthropoda; class Arachnida; order Araneae; family Theridiidae; genus Parasteatoda; species Parasteatoda tepidariorum. The sequence continues at coordinate 3,960,291 of NC_141757.1, read as the reverse complement.
GAAAAAGAAGGGTCATTTCAATATTCCCGCTTTTTTTTACAAAAAAATTATATTCTTATTCACAGCGATTCCTTACGTATTTTCAATTTTTAGCTTTCTTCCCTATCAATTTTTGTAATTTACATATAACACTGAAGAGCTAGAAAAATTTGTTCACTGATTTTGTTTAGCATCTCCTGACCTTGATAATACAGAAGTCACATAACATATCCAATTACTTCGAGGTGTTATCATCAAGGTGTTATCTAGGCATGGTTTACTCCCGAGGCGATGATCACTGTAATGTTCATTTCCTCTCCTCAGGAGTATTCAGCACTTGGGTAGCGTTTATTTTTCCTTATCACACTGGAAAAAGAGCTAAGGCATAGAACATTTCAGGCAACGTGATTGGTCATTGCAAGTAGCCTGCAGATGTCCGAACCGTTATCTTCTGACTGGGGTGCCGTCATTATTGATTTATTAGAATTCATACATTGTTCTATAACGAGTCGTATTTTCTAAGATAATTATGAAAATTGGAAGGTTCATGCAAGTTGGTTGATCATAAGGTTTGCTGATTCACTTTTTGAATTGTTTAACTTTGTGGAGAAATGGAGGTAGTTCTCTGGCAAAACATCTCCAATTAAAACTTTGCTGCAGTCTATTAGCAATTATAGGAGGACTATCAGGTTTCTAATTCTTTTGGCTTTGGAGCTGTCTGCTTCTGAGTGACTTTCACTAGTGAGAGTTATTGGGAGACAGTTGATATTGTAGGAGCTAATGTTGGTGCATTAGAGGGGATTTCATGTTGAGTTGTCACTCATTGGAGAATTTATTGGCAGACAAAAGAGATGGCTGAGAATTTGGAGTGATTTAGATTCCCGTAGTAACTGGAAAACATTTTTCTTCATCTTTTTTTTTGCAGTAGTAGATTTGGCAATTTCAGTTTGTTTTCTCTGAGCTAGAAAGTTGTTTAGTACTTCCAGAAATGGCACTTTCATAGACAGTACAATCAGATTCAGGGGCAATGGGAGCTAATTCCTTAGAGTTGTACTGTTTGACAAATTTTTGATGGATTGATTTCCCATCTCCAAGCAATTGTTTTTTAATGCATAGATTAATTAGGTAGAAGATAGCTTATTTAGGTTGAATTCACTAGTCGCCTGCTTTTTTCAGCAATCTAGTCTAAATATCTTTCCATTTCTCGCATCTAATAATGACTGAGTCCATTTAATCTACTTAAAATTCGAATAGAATTCAGGTGTCCCAGATCCGTTTTGGAAACATCTTTCGCATGAGTTGGCTCATGGTTGCAATAGAACATCCAGTTACCTTCTTTGTTGAAACATTGGGTAGTTGTGATCAATGAGAGATCAATTTCAACAAACTTATGCTGTTAAGTCCAGACTTATTCCTAGAACCAACTTGTAGCAGCTTCTTTAACATGATATTTCATTCTACGGCAGAATTGTCCACATGTCTGGGAATAGATACTGGACATGAATGGATTTGGGTGATGAAACAATATGCTTACATATCTATCACTGACATTCTTTATATGCGCCAGTATCAAGTCAATTGCACATAAATCCAATCTTTCGAAAATCTATGAGATTGAAAAGTTTCTTACCAAAGTGACACGAATAAGTTTTTTCCTGTGTAGTCAATTATTGTACTTATGTGAGCCTTTGGCCCAGTAAACCTGTATAAATGACAGCCAAAATGCATGTTACCACTGGTACATATCTCATTAGCAGCAAAGTCCATGACCATTTGAGAAAATGTTGCATGTTTTTCGCCGTTTTTAAATATTCTCATAACTTTTTGATGTCTTCTTTTTTCAGGGCCTTTTTCTAGCTGGCTCATGTAGTTTGATAAAATGCTACTGTAGTAGCAGGAACTGATCTTACAGCTTAAATAAAGAATACCATAATTCTCTTTACACAAATCTTGAAGGCACTGACATTTTCATCACAGTTTGACAATCCTTGGCTTTTTTTATCCTTGGCTAAGGCATTTGATAAAAATAGGTCTGAAGATGTAGTGAAGTCACACAGTGCCTGGGTTAGATGGCAGATAATTTAGGAAATTATTGGAAGGTACACATCCTGCATCTGTAGCTTTTTCCCAATGAGAAGGGCCTCAAGAGAGAGATTTTTGATAATTTATTTTAAAGGTATGACACTGTCTGGTAGCAGAAAGTGAGTACTTATCATCTGGCAGGCACTTTTTTCTGATTCTTTCATTTCAACCAGTGAAATTTGCTGTCTGACATCCGTTTCCGTAAATAATACTTTTCTAGGTTCTAAGCAAATGTGCGAGTTATGTACGACATAGAAGATTCGTGCTAATTTCATGCAAGCCGGTTTGTCTGAGAATGTCTCCTTGATAGTTCAAAATTTGCAACATATTTTCAATAATTCTATGTAATACTCGAAAGTAACTGTAAGATATTCTTTAAATTAGAGGCAGTGCAAAAATCATACCATTTTTTTTTGGTTCTGTTTCAGTTCATGGCTATTTTGCAAAATGAGACATTTATTTAATGTATGCTCACATTGCCTATGTTATGTGGTGGATAGCTCAAAAGTTTATGGAAAGAACACTTTTTGTATCTAGAACGACTGAAAAGTATCTTAAAAGTATCGATTCTTGATATTGCATATTTTTAAGATATGAAACTGATTGGTAGCAGATCGCGTAACACTCGTGGAAGACTTTTTTATATGGAAGCACTTTTTCCTAATCTTTTTTTGTTTTCTAAATCTTTCTATCAGTGAAATTTGTTGAGGTAACGTATGTTTAGGTAAATAGTACTTTCTTCGGTTCTGTACAAAAGTGAGAGTTAAATAGAACATAGAAGATTCATTTATATTTTTTGCAAGCTGGTTTTTCTCTGAGAAAGTTTCTTGTTCAGAATTTTTAGCTTATTTTCAGTAGATTTTGGTAGGTTAATGTCTCTAAGATTGGAGAGTAGCAGAGTAATCAAATTTAGAAGATTTTCTTTAATTTATGGATATTACAGGGATCGCACAATTTTTGTTCTGTAGTGATGCAATTCATGGCTCATACGTAAAAGGAGGCATTTACTTTACGTATGTTCACATTTCTCACAAATCTTGGCACAATAATAAATTATATGAATATTTTAATTTTAAATCTTATAGTACTTGCTTTGAATGTAGCTCTACTAGGAGGATGAAGGGAAAATGCTTGGTTGTTTTTAGCTTTAAATCCTTATCATCTTCATTCTATATGGATCATGTGGCACACCTCTGTCATATGCATAAGCATACTTGTACCAATTTTCAGGCTCTTCAGTGAATATTTTGCATGTTCTGTATTTAAGTGGGTCAAGAGTCATTAAAGTTAAATCTTTAGGAATCCCCACAAAACAAATTAAATCTCATTGTTGTTACTACCTTCCATTTATCTCCTCCAATCCATGTTCAATAACATGAGAATGCAATATTTATTCCATACTATTCCCATTAAGCGCATTTCTCCTGTTCGGTGCATGGTTTCCGAACCACAGATGATGGCATCCAGCTGGAAAACGCACCAAGCCACAGCGCACTGCACAAGAGAAGTTTGAGGAACACGAAAGAAAGCACACTTAACCTAAGTCGAGCCTCTTTCAGCCGCCTGATTTCTATCCTGTGAACATGTGTGGGAAGAGCTTGAAAGATACAATACCAATGAATTTCGATGAACATCCCTTTCACAATTCATGGTCTTAGACGGTACAAATAATGATTCAACATTTCGGGGAGCCCACACCAAAATCAATCCTACTGAATAAAAGTCCAAGAGAGAGATGAAAGGATGATCAGGTTACCCAGTGTATATTTCTCACTCTCAATGAACTCCTTCCCAGGTATTCTTCTCCTAAAGTTAGATTGTATTCGATAGTTGAGGAATTTTTATGCATTAAAGGCGGTATTTACTGCATGCTTTTCATGCATAATCTTCCCCTCAGAAATACTGCTTATTTTCTACTATGTAGTTGTAGCGTAATTGATCCCCTGAAGCATCTAGTGACATTACATTATTTTTATCAAAACAAACTTTTTGTTAATTAAAAGAGTAGATGCAGGGGTTCCTATGAATAGGATATGCATGGAAATGACATGCACTTACTGGTTTTTTGATAAAACGAGATTTCATTTCTTTCAGTTTCTAATGAAATTTACAGATCTTTATTTATTAATTGCAAAATTAATTTTATGTATTGTAAAATTCACCTGTTTTTTCTTAAAGTTAGCCAGAAACTAAAAATTCTGTGTGCATTATAATTTTTTGGAATTAATTGGAAAAGCCTAATATGGCTTCAAGTCATTTTGGGGATGATGGGGTTTTATTTTTAGCAATACTTTTTAAAAGCTATTATTATCAAATATTATCAAATTATGTTGTAAGTAAATTGGGCAAAATTTATTTTAGTATAATACAGTTTAAAGGAGTTTCAAGGTGCATGCTGCGTATAAAAAAAAAATTGAAATTTTGAAAAGTTCTTTTCGGAAAAAAAAAAACTGTCTACAGATGCCAAATGGAATACATTGTCCTAACCCTAATATGAATTTATTTTGAAATAAGCATTTGTGACGTAAAAACTTCAGGTTTTCGTCAAGAGCAATTTTATAAATAAATTTAATAATTTTTGTGCCTAGTTTAAAAATAATTTTTTACTTATTATTTCAATACATTTTAAAACATAGATAAGAGATAATTTTTCTTCCAACTGGAATTGTTAAAAGTTATTAGAGTTTTTGCAAAATATTCTTACAAATGCTACTTTAGTATTTTAAATTATAAATTTTACTTCTTTTTCAGTGTTTTAAACCTCCCATCCCACAGTGGGCCAGCATCCAAGGTTTCGTGGCCAAAATTAGTATTTCGATAAAACTTGTTTCAAAAATTGGGGGCTTTTATTTAGGGGATTTTATGTGCAAATTGAATTCATAGTTTAAATTTTGAAATACACTAAAAATACCCCAAAAAAAAACAAAATGGCAACTGAAATAAGGCGAGCAAAAAATAAATAAATATATAGTACGTTTAAATAATTAAATATAGCACTGAAAATATAATTTTCGAAATTTTGTAATAAAACTGAAAAGCAAATAATATTTCCGAAAATTATAAAATAAAGCGAATTAATTGCAAAATAACGTGAAAACATGAAGAAAAAAAAACATAATTTTTGTTTTTCGGTATATTTAATCCACCTGTCCAATATGGGCAAAATGGGGCAGGTTTTTTCGAAGAAAGAAACATAAAAAAAAAAAAAGTTTAGCTTAATTTTTTAGTTTTGGCCAAAGATCGTGGCCCACAGTGCATCCCATTCCTGTTCAAAGATGCTCTATAAGCATGGAATTCCCTGTTTACATCCTAACAATAACAGGGTGGCCACTCAAATCAGATTTCAAATTTCCCTGATTTTTCCAGGTTTTCCAGATAAAAATCTTAAAATTTGCAGGTTTTTATTTCTTTTTTCGTATAAAGTGTAGGATGTGCACAAGAAAAGTGTCCATATTATAAAATATTTTATTCAAAATGTTATTTTTTTAACATATCATCTTGAAAAAAAAATTATTTTGACAATTTGACAAGATTTATTATTTATTTTTTAATGCTTTGGTACAAAATTTTGAATCAAAAATCATACATTGACCAACAAAGGAGTAAAATTAAATATTAATATATAGTTGGTTTTTAAAAAATCTTTTTAAAATTAAAATATGTTATAAAAGGTTAAAATGAAATAAAAAAAATTAGCATTAATGCAACAATTGTAACGATTTGTCGACAAACATTGCTGTTAGCGATTGCAAAAAAATGAGAGATTGGTTGGTTTGCTGAGAAAAAATAATTCACGAATTTCTTTGAATGGGAGTAGAAAAGCTCTCAGAAAAAGAGTGCAATACAAAATCTATTATTATTAAATTATAACCAACTAATTTTTGGAGAATTTTATGAAGTTAAAAATATAAAAACATTTTGTCAAAATAGAAAAAAAAAATTACCACCAAAGCATCAGAACAAACTTGAGCCATAAATGGATTCAGCCCAAGGACAGAATTTAAAAACAGAAGCTAATAACCTAATCCCTTTTTCCACCTCCACCAGAATCTTATCTAAATTGCACAGTCCCATAGCGGTCAAAGGTTTCTACATTCGTTTAGCAACAGTGGGAGAATTTTATGTGGCCTTCCAGCTTAACACTGTAATGGAGCAAGTTTTGATGCAAGCAAAGTATCAAGCATGATGCAAGCAAAGTTGATGATATTTCAACTGTTTGCCGTTTAAAAAAGATGGGATAATGGACGAAATAATTTAAATTAAGAAAATTAGCAAATAATTTAAATTAGTAAAATTAAAAAAATTATCAAAGAAAAAAATTTCCAGTTTTTCTTTAAAATTCCCTGATTTTTCCAGGTTTTTATCTAAATTTCCCTGATATTTCCAGGTTTTTTCCAGTATAAAAAAATTCCCTGATAATTCCAGGTTTTCAAGGTGGGTGGCCACCCTGAATAAGTCAGTTTAGGAGTTTGGTTGCACTTTTTCCCCACATTCCATGTTTCCCCCTCCTATCCCATAAACATATAGTTTGTCTGAAATAAGAACTTCCCCAGACATTCGTCTGGGCCTGTGGCGGTGACCATGGTAACGAAGTATGATTATTTCAAGACTGGGTGTGAGGTCACTGTTTTGGAGTGGTTTCAGCTCGGGTTGACGAGAGAAAGGGAATCTGTTTCTTCAGTCTATTGGGTTATTCCTAGAGGGAAGCTACTCTCCCTAAAATGCACCATTCTAATTGTTTCCATAGCACCAGACGACCTCAGACTTTGTGGCGGGAGGAGTTCTTAGCTTAGACAAACTATAGATATTTCCACCTGTTGAGAAAGACTATACAAGCATGGAATTACTTGTTTCCACCCTACCAGTATGTCAGTTTAGGAGTTTGGTTGCATTTCATCCCATATTCCCAGTTATCTTGTTTCTTTCAACGCTAAATATTTCCAAAAATTTGGAGGATGAGTTCTGCCAGTTAAGACACTATAAGACTGAGCCTTATGCTTTTACATCTTATTCTGCGCTAGATGGCATCCACTCCTTGAACATTTCAGATTGTTCAATGAGACTGCATAAACACGTGACTGCTTGCTTCTTCCCTGTCACTAAAACAGCTTAGGAGTGTAATTGCATTTATCCCATTTTCCATGTTTAGTTTCCTTCCCACACATTTTGATTGTTTCGTATTTTTACATCCATTGAGTTTAAATGTTTTAAACGTTCAGCTAAAAAGATTTAGGGTTTTGGTTGTCATTTATTCCATATTCTGTGTTGAAGATTTATTCCATAGATTTCAAATGTTTCATTTTTTCTTATCTTTTGGGTATGAATATAATGTACGGATATATGGTGTATGGAAAAAATACGAAACCATCAAAATGAATGGAAAAAATACGAAACCATCAAAATGAATGGAAAAAATACGAAACCATCAAAATAAATGGATAAAATACGAAACCATCAAAATGAATGGAAAAAATACGAAACCATCAAAATGAATGGAAAAAATACGAAACCATCAAAATGAATGGAAAAAATACGAAACCATCAAAATGAATGGAAAAATACGAAACCATCAAAATGAATGGAAAAAATACGAAACCATCAAAATGAATGGAAAAAATACGAAACCATCAAAATGAATGGAAAAAATACGAAACCATCAAAATGAATGGAAAAAATACGAAACCATCAAAATGAATGGAAAAAATACGAAACCATCAAAATGAATGGAAAAAATACGAAACCATCAAAATGAATGGAAAAATACGAAACCATCAAAATGAATGGAAAAATACGAAACCATCAAAATGAATGGAAAAATACGAAACCATCAAAATGAATGGAAAAAATACGAAACCATCAAAATGAATGGAAAAAATAGGAAACCATCAAAATGAATGGAAAAAATACGAAACCATCAAAATGAATGGAAAAAATACGAAACCATCAAAATGAATGGAAAAAATACGAAACCATCAAAATGAATGGAAAAAATACGAAACCATCAAAATGAATGGAAAAAATACGAAATCATCAAAATGAATGGAAAAAATACGAAACCATCAAAATGAATGGAAAAATACGAAACCATCAAAATGAATGGAAAAAATACGAAACCATCAAAATGAATGGAAAAAATACGAAACCATCAAAATGAATGGAAAAAATACGAAACCATCAAAATGAATGGAAAAAATACGAAACCATCAAAATGAATGGAAAAAATACGAAACCATCAAAATGAATGGAAAAAATACGAAACCATCAAAATGAATGGAAAAAATACGAATCTTCAAAATGTATGGGGAAAAAACGAAACCTTCAAAATTTATGGAAAAAATACGAAACCTTCAAAATGTATGGAAAAAATACGAAACCTTCAAAATGTATGGAAAAAATAAAGAAACCTTCAAAATGCATGAAAAATATACGAAACCTACAAAATGAATGGAAAATATATGAAATATTCAAAATGTATGGAAAATATATGAAATGTTCAAAATGTATGAGAAAAAAAAGACTCCACGCAGAACACGAAATAAAATGCAACCAAAATCTTAAACCATATCAGTGGAAGGGTAAAAACATTCACACTCAAGGATTAAAAATACAATCATTCATTCAAATGTACATTCATTCAAAATGTAAAAAAGAATAAGAAAACAGAAGTAAAGGTGAAATATGGAATACAATGCAAAACAAAATTCTAAACTATCTCAGTGGAAAGATGGAAACATTCATACTCGTAAGATCGAAAATGCGAAACTTTCATAATCTATGGAAAAAACACTCAACACAGAAAATGGATTAAAGGGCAACCAAAAATCTAAGTCTTCTCAGCTGAATGGTGGAAACATTTAAATCAATAAATATAAAAATACGAAACAATCAAAATGTGTGGGAAGGAAACTAAGCATGGAAAATGAGATATATGCAATCCTTAACTTTTTTAGTAATAGGGAGAGAGGAAGCAAGCAGTCGCATGTTTATGCAGTCTCATTGAACAGTCTGAAATATTTATGGTCAAGGGGTGGGTGGCATAAAACACAGAATAAGCTGTAAAAGCTTAGCCTTACAGTGTCTTAACTTTCAGATCTCGTCCTCCAAATTTTTGGAAATATTTAGCGTTGAAAGAGACAAGATAACTGGGAATATGGGATAAAATGCAACCAAACTCCTAAACTGACATACTGGTAGGGTGGAAACAAGTAATTCCATGCTTATATAGTCTTTCTCAACAGGTGGAAATATCTATAGTTTGTCTAAGCTAAGAACTCCTCCCGCCACAAAGTCTGAGGTCACCTGATGCTACAGAAACAAGAATGGTGCATTTTAGGGAGGGTAGCTTCCCTCTAGGAATAACCCAATAGACCGAAGAAAGAGATTCCCTTTCTCTCTCCGACCAGAGTCGAAACCACTCCAAAACAGTGACCCGGCACCCCTTCTTGAAATAGTCATACCTCGTTACCATGGTCACCACCACAGGTCCAGACGAATGTCTGGAGGAGTTCTTATTTCAGACAAACTATATGTTCATGGGATGAGAGGTTTAAAACAAAGGATAAGAAGTAAAAACTCACCGGTAAATCTTCGGAAAATTCGTAACTTTTAAAATATTTAATACTGAAAGAGACATGACAAAAACAAGGATTTAAAAACAGTGACATCCAATGGATAAGAGGAAATTACTGATTTCAGTTTGTATATTGTAAAATTTGCATGCTTGAAAAATAAATGATTAATTTTTCTAAAATTGCAAGGCAAGATTTTGTAGCATTTGTAAAGTTAAAAAAATAGCTGTTGAAAGTTTTCTTATTATTATAGTTATTTATTAGAAATATATTCAGTTATTCTTTACTTTGTTACTTTAGTAAAATGTTATAGAGAAACTGTAATGAAAATTTAGTATTAATTAATAGTCATAGGTAATAACTTTAATAATTAAAATTTTTTTTATTCGTTTAGAGAATCAAAATGTATTAATAATAATAATAAAAAACTTTGAATGAAGAGTTTAACGAGCTTTTAGCAGTTTTGATTCTGTTTCTTTTTATGTAGTGGTTTTTTTCTTTTTATAAACATCGAAAATTTTTAACACTCAATTTAAAAAAAATTAGAGTAAACTTTTAAAATCTACCTGGTGTCTCATACATAAGCTAAATACAAAATGCAATTTAGATTTAAAAATATTTTTTATTTTTAAAATAACTAAAACAATTAACTATTGCAGTAATTTTATGAATGGAATTATTTTATATATAATATATCCCCAATCTGTCTCTCAACAATCAATCAATATTAAAGTAAATTCAATGTTATTGCAGGCTGAATTGAACCAGTATAAAAATGTTTATGCTAATCAAAAATCAATTTGAATGAGTTTCTTCTATTTAATTAACATGGTTAATTTAGCTTTAAGTTCGGATTCAAAATGTTATTTTATTAATGGGTTGAGAATAATATAGGCCTTGGTTAGCTATCGCTATTGATTTGGTAACATGTGCACTGATATAGTGGTAATTTTTGTGGAATAAAGCTGAAAATTTCAACAAGTTACTATTTTTTTTTATTACTAAGTAATACATTTAAATTTATTTCATTATTTGAGATGGAAAAAGGTGATGGGAAATTCCATACACTTGGCAGTAGATTTAAGAATTTCATATCAAACATGCCTTCAATACCAATAATGAAACAGGCCTGCCCACAGATTTTTTTTTTTAAATTTTTTAACCAAATTTAAAAGCATATGAACTTTGTTGATATGCTTTTACAATGAAAGTGTTTTATTTAAATGAAAAACAGCAAATTGAAAAAAAAATTAGATTTTATCAAAAAACCATTAAAAGTGCCCCACAGGGTGCGTAGCCAAATCTTTGAATCAAAAATAAGCACTTTTTAAAAACTTTTCAAGCACTTTACAAAAATTTTCAAGCACTCAAAAAATTCGTATTCAATCAATGATATTATAGAAAAAAAAAAATTTTTATAAACAGTTTTAGCGTTAAAAAAAACCCAAAAAGAAACGGGCGTAAATCGAAACAATCAGTACTTTCCCACATCACCGAGTGAATTCAACTTGACCCTGAAGCTATATTATAGAAAAACAAAAACTTTTTATTAACAGTTTTAGCGTTAAAAAAAACCCAAAAAGAAACGGGCGTAAATCGAAACAATCAGTACTTTCCCACATCACCGAGTGAATTCAACTTGACCCTGAACTCAGAACAAAAGTACCCTTACCCCCTACGTCAAAAAAAGTGTTAGAAGTAAAATAAAATAAACAAGAATAAAATTAAAATAAATTAAAAAGAAAAACATTTCATAAGGATCTGATATTCTCTATCCGAATTGGAGCACTCGGGTTTCGGTTTCAAGTGTGCGCGTATGCACAAGTCATAACGTGGGTACGACATGAACTCCCCATTTTTCGTGAAATGCATGGGATCCACCAGATTTCACTGAAGGGAAGAAAAAAAAACTGTTCAGCAAAAAAACACTTTTTAAAAACGCCAGCTGAAAAAAGCACCTTTAAAAGCTTTTAAAAACGAAATCCCCAGAAAAGCACCTTTAAGTACTTTTTACAAACACTACGCACCCTGGCCCCATTTCTTGGCTTACCCCATATGATTTTTTCCACTACACCCCTCCCTACAAAAAAAAAAAAACACGTCCTTTTTCAAATTAGGATTTCTTAAGATACAAAAAATATCCCAAAATTGTTTGTGGCAAAAAACCGTAAAGTAATTATAAAGTTTAAAGAAAACACTCAACCTCAATAAGTAAGCTCTGATGATTCGCGCTTCTTGATTTAAGAAACATGGTTGAATAATTACGGAAGTTGTGGGTATGTAATTAGGATTTTAACTACTCAGGAACCAAAATACCTTCCTCCGCCTTCTAATTTCTTCTAAATCGCCTTCCTCCTTCAAACAATGGTAATTCCAATTGGCATGGGCATCTTGATATGTTGAATAATTTCGTGATTAAAATAGGCACCATGAATGGAATGTTAGGTAATCAGGATTACAAGATACTGTGTCTTCCAAGCCTATCTCACACACATTTAACTGGGTTGGGATCGGGTGACTGGAAAGGGGGAGACTTAAGAAGAGCGGCGATCCCTCGCACTCTTCAAACCAATCATGTACAACACCAGCACTAGGGCACGGTGTGTCTTCTTGTTGGATGTCATCGACCATGGTAGAAAAATTATTGTTACTTTTATTATTTGTGTTTGGTGCCCTTTCTAATTCAAATAGCATTGTTCATTTTTGAAAAATTGATTTGTTCAATTGTTGTTTTGTAATATTTTTAGTTCATTTCAGCCTTTCAAGTTTTTTTCCCCTTTAACTGCTCTTGTCTTAACTGAGCGAAATTTACTAGCAAATTATGTCAATTTCAGGCTTTGTCATTTAAATGGAAATAAAATTTTCGGTTTTCAACGATGGTTTGCAGATTTATTTGAAAAATTCTACCTAGGTAGTATATATAAGCGAAGTATTTGTTAAAAAACAGCCATTTTTTGCCCAAATTGAGGACCGCTAGTTCTTCTGGACTGAATGCTCTAGTGAAAGTCAAAGTTCAATTTAAAACATCTGAGGAAACTTCAGTGAAAAATTTATAATTCTGCTAACACTAAAATATTTTAGCAAGCAGGTTTCCAGGAAATTATATAGCATTTTAAACCCTAAGGAAATTTTAAATTAGTTTGAAAAATTTGTGTTTAACCCCATGATAACTGCAACAAATAATTAATCTTATTCTGTTTTTAAAGAGGAAAATAGTGTGTAGCCGATTTTTATTTACTGTCATTACGCTTTTCATTTTGTTCATAAGTTAAAATTTGAACTAAAACCTGTGCATGAACTTATGAATTTTAGTCTTGTAACATTAAATTATAATATAGCCATTTTAAAAAAATAGTTATTACAAACTGTTTTACAATTAAATTACTTATCTACTAGATTAATATTTTCTTAAAATTCAAGAACACATAATTGGTATCAAATAACAAAAGAAATGGACAAAAAGAAACAAACTTCTTCAGGCTGCATCAAAAGACATGGAAAACCACTGAAAAAAAAAAATATTTTTAGTTATAATAAAAGACTGAGAAATAAATTTTAAAGCAATTAAAAGATTATAAATTATCTTTTCATTGTAAAACAATTGTCTGAGACTTTACATTTCATTAAGTTTATTAAAACATTTCTTGAGAAGATAAGAGCTCTCAAATAAAAAATAAAAAAACTAATATTAAGAGAAATTTTTTTTCTCTGCAACAAACTAAATTTTTTTTTCAATGCTTATCCTAACTGTTTAGCATTGGAGCTAGACCAAAACCATAGGACCATAAAATTACAAGAAATTTAAACAAGAGGACGCTTCTTTACAATTCTTAACCAACTTTAAATTTGTTAATTTTTGTACAGATTAACATTTTAATATTTTAAGACAAAAACTTCCCTTGTATTATGATTTTTAGTTTTTAAAAACCACCATTCTAGTTTTTAAAAAAAGAAATTTACAGAAAACTTTCATAAAAACGAATATATATTTTTAAGTTGATTTAGATCATTACTTTTTTTCCTTCAAGAAATTTTATAACTAAGGACTTTCTTTTTATATATATCTTCAATGAAAAGTGCTTTTGCTCTGTTTCAGAATTGAAATAATTCGATGCTTAATACAGGGATTCACATAATAAGGGAGACAGCATTCTGTGTGCCATAGAGTGAGATGCAACAAGGTTTCCATTACTTTAAGTCTAATATTAATCTTTCAATAGTAATCAGTTGCAGTTTAATAAGAAAAACATTTCAGGTAGAGTTCATAGTTTTAAACTAATTGATTTTTTAAAAAAAATTAATGACTTTTTAAAAGAAAAATCACTAATTTTAAAATTTTGCAAAGCATTTTAATATGTAAATCATAATTTCCGACAGTGGAATAAGTCTATTTCGAGCTAATAAAAAGCTTATTTAAATTTTTCCGACCATAATTATCATTGTTGTTATCTGATGTTTCATCAAATTATAGTGCTAAAAAATCACCTAAATTGATTAATCTTTCCAATACTTTTAAAGTTATTCAAACTTTAACCTTAAAAACCTTAGACTTATATTATTTTCCAAAAATAATGACACATGTAATAGCTACAATGTTTTTTAAAATTGATTACTATTTTTTAAATGTATTTTATTATAAGATTATTGCTGTGTTAATGCATTTTAATTAGTAGGAATGTCATTTTAAAAATCTTATAATTTATTTGGACTTTTCAGAATACAAATAAAGAAAGTGGAGAGAAAGTGGAGATTAAAAAATTTCTAAGAAACGTCATTTATAAATATTCAAATACAAATTTATATAATTATGTAATAAAGAGTTATCACTTGTAACAAAATGGATAAAATTAATTAACTGTTTTAATACCTTTTCTGCATAAATTTTTTTAAGGATTACATATCAAACAAAAAGAACTATATCAATTAGTAATATATTAAAAAAAAACACTTAATTCATAACATTAAAAAAAATTTTATAAGATATTTTCATATATATTGGGAAGGAAGAAAATTACATATGGTAAAGCATCTACGGTTAGTGGCACTTGTGAGAGAAATATGGATGGCACAAAAAATTTGATTGCCATACATTTGAAAAAACATGCACACATCGAGGGAGTGAGTTAATAAGCATTATATAAATGCAATCAAATTTTTTATGCCTCCCATATTCCTCTTGTTCACTCCCTTAGTATGCAACTTGCCTATTGCCTGCCATTTTTAAAATTTAATACTTACTTTTTAACATTTCCTTCAAAAAGATTGAAAGAGTTACACATTTATTAAAAAAAAAATTGACATTCAGAAAGAGTTTGATAAACGTTTGGGACTATCTAAAGTAAAGTTAGCAAAAGAACAGATTAGTTGTTTTGTTCTCAATTTTAATTACTAACAACTACTTTTTTTAATTTTAAGTTATACACCTTTTCATTTATAGGTCAATTTACTTCAGTCCCCTGACAGTTGTTAAGTTTTTTTAACATTGAGTGTGTAGGAAATTTGAAGGGAATTTTTTTTCTCTTCGAGATATCGAAAAATTCGTGAAATCGAGGTTCGACTGTACATTTATATATACATATATACTGATTTCTATACACTATCAGGATCAGTGAAGATTTAAATACTGGATTCTACAAAAGATTTTAAAACAGGCTTGAAATAGTGATTCCAATTTTAAAACTGTAACATACTTCATATATAGGTTAAACAGCTTAGGTGAAAGGATAAAGCTATGTACTTTTTACTTAACTTACTTTATGACTACTGTCTACTTCTGAAAGGCTTATTTCAGCTGCTTTTTCCAAAACAGATACCCACATTTGCTTTTCATTGAAGTTAGATGTCATGATATACAAGATCCTAAAATGAACAAGCAATAAAAATAAGAACAAGGAAATGATTTTTAAAAAAAGCGAGAAAGAAAGAGATAATACACTAGATTAAATTACTAACATTGGAAACGCTAGAGCAATACATGCTAAATTGAATGCAAAAAATAATACCAATAATTTTAACAAAAAAAATTGAGCAGCACATAAAATTTTTATAGAATTTAACAATGAAGTTTAATAGACATAACATTATTAGAAGCATGTTACTTGACTAATCAAAATAAGAAATAACTTTAAAACTTGCATCATCAAGATGATCAAAAAATATTTTTAAAAAAACAGAGTATGAAAAAGTTGTCTAAGATCTAATCATGAATAAATATCTCAGAGAAAGGGAAAAAAACTTAAACTTGTAATTTTAATCGAAATTCCAAATAAATTTTTTTTCAATATTTTTTACAAAAATTTAAAAATGCATAGTAGAATCATTGATAACTTGGTCATAAAAGTGTCGTAAAAAAGATAGCCTGAGAAACAAAGAACTGAACTATAACTAGATTGATGAAACTTCAGATAATACATGAAGTAACAAAATTAAAAAATGCTAGAAACTATTTCTAATGCAACAACAAAAAATCAATGAAAAAAGAGAAGATAACACTGATTGTCTCTAGTGGATGACACTTTAGGTATTACAAACCGTACTATATTAGACATGATGCTCCTCGAGCTTTGTGACTTTGATCAAATTACAGTTGATAATTTACATTTCAGTTACTATGGAAAACATTCTGATGAGAATTATATATTGCTTTTAATCTAATTATTCTGAAACATTTCAACAAATAATGATAAAGTAAGATTTTATTTATGCTAACTTTTATAAAACTTTCAGAATTTAAAATTCCAACAATTGAAAACACCTGAAAATTACCTTTTAGGCAAGCATGCAGTGTGGGGAAATGATTCAACTTTCAGAACAAATGGTAAATCTGAATTGGCTGCATAAGGAAGTTCAGTAACAGAAACCGAACTTGATACTGTGATCGATGCTTTATCTGACAAAAAGTCTATTTCCAGTAAAGCTTCATCAGGGTCCTTCTCCTCTGCAGTTTCAAATATGTAAAGAACACTATCTTCAAAGCGCATATATCTTCGATCCCAGTCATGCTTGTTAATTCTAAGAAAAAGACAAATAATTGTATTAAATGAATGTAAGTAATTAAAGGATAAATTATGCTCAATTTTGGTTTAAATTCGAATGTTTATTCAGGTGTTCTTAGGTATTGTTCAAGAACAATTCAGAAGTTCTTTTTATTACTTTTTACTATGAAAAACTAAAATATCAGTTTGTAAACTAACAGATTTGTAAACTAACAGAAATATAATAGATACAAACTTGAAATATACAATGTTTAAATTATTACGACCTTGTATACTAAACCATAACATTTGATGAAAATTTAAACAAAAATCTAAAGTAAATAACCTAAGGAATTCATTTGGCAGTTGGTCTGGCAGAAATAAAGTAGATTTGTCTTGTAATTACTATGCAAAATTAATACAGTAGTTCACTTTTAGTATAATAGTCCAAGTTTTAACTATTCATTAATTCACAATTGTTTGTTTGGAACTACTGTATTGTGATAAAACCAAATGTAAATAGTACTAAGTTTACACTTACTTTGGCACTTTTATCCATCCTTCTGATATGTTTGGAATTTCTTCAACTTTATCGACTGACAGAGAACTTCTTACAGCAGTTTTAAAATGCTGCATGAAACCTGACGGTAATCCACAGGTTTTTGGCAATGATGAAGCACATTTCAGATGACATTCTAACAGACATTCTACAAAAAATAAAAATAATAAATAAGGAAAAAATTAATATCGTATAATGAATAAGACTTAAAAATTATGTTATCTAATCTATAAATTACATTTCAGGTAAAAAAAAGAAATTGATCAGGCATGTATTTTTTATCTTACATGCATCACCAGATATTTAACTCCTTAATTAGAAATAACATTTAAGTGCCCCTTCTAATTTTAACAATTATGAACAGATAAGTGGCACCAAAATAGAAAGAAAAAAATTGACCTAATAAGATAGACTTAAATGTTACTGAATTATATAATTAAATATTTAATAAACAAAGTAAGCTTAATTAAGCTTTTTTACTGAAATGTGAAACTCAGAAATTTGAAATGTGAAAGAGCTTTGTTATTTTTATAGCTATTACTTAATATTTTCAAATATGTAGTGAATGTTCAAAAAAGGATGTTTTAAGACTAACATGCCCAGCATGGCATGCAAAAATTTTAAGATTTTTCAAGCTCTTTGCATATAGCTGTTATTTACCAAAAATTATAACCATGAATATAAGATATAGAACAATTTCAGTCAGGAAAAAAATTAAAACCTTACGTTTTTCATAATGAAATGAAAAGTGTGATGCATGTCTGGAAATAAAGCTCTATGACGTTCTTTTTTGCAAGAAATAGTGGCAAAACATATATATAAGCTTTTCTTATCCATAGCTTTTTCCATTTAAACAATTTGGATTGATTTGCTGATAATGGTTGTGGAACTAGCTGACTGTACCAAATAATCTAATTTGTTTTAATGCTAGGAACGCAAAGCATAATGAAATTCATTGTCCATTTACTGAGATTTATGTTGAAAGTGTGAAGTCAAATTATTGTATGGTCAGAAGGTGCGATAAAAAACATTTGACAAAAAACTAACGAAGCAAGGAGTGGCCTTCAGTTGTCAGTGATGATTTAATAAGTTACATTGATATGAGAGAATGGAGTTAGAGAGAAAAGATATTTTACACCGTCAACTTTTTCTGGTGAATAAGCTGGAATTGCATAAACAGTTTTGCATGAAATTACTTCCAGGTACTTAAATTACCATAAGTTGTGTACTAATTGCGGGCCAAAAGTGCCTACAGATATCCACAAAATTAAAAGACTTAGGGTTTTGATATTTACCTGATAGAGATAAGGGAGAGACATAGTTCAGAAATTTGTCTAACCGACACATTCTTTGAGGAAGATATAAGTACGTTTTTTGCAATGATGAAGCACAACGTAGAAAAAAGTTCAAGATATGACTTTTATATAAGAATAAAGATTGACTGAAAAAAGAAAAAAAAATCTTAAGACATAAGGTCATCAGATTTTTTTTCATAAAAAAAATTATTGGATGAAATAAAGAAATTTTTTTCAGAAGTTTTTGATGGGTCAAGCAAGCTTATGAGCTAGGTTTGAGTCTTATCTCTATCCTTGAAGTGATAAATTTTTTCTTTAACAGCACTAACAGCAAATTAAGTAAACTAAAGCTCAGCAGCAAAGTAACGAGACAAACAAGTCACTCAGAAAGCACAAGAATAAAACAAAAAATTACCTTGACATTTAACAATTGATCTTCCTAAATACATAGAGTCCAAGCAAATGCAACATTTAGAATTTCTCATGCACATAACCTCACAGAAACAATGTGGTATTTTATGCTTCATTCATTGAGGGTGGACAATTCTTTCACTATTTTCATTAGAACCACAGTTAGAGTCAGACTTGGAACTCGGTGAGTAAGTGATCGCAGTGTGCATAGCTCGTGAATTTGGTGTAGCAGGGGCATCAACTTTTGCAGCCATTGATTCTGATAAATTGCTTACTGGAAAAGAATTTGGAAGCAAAACATTTTAACACAAAATTTCACAATGGAGGAAATTATATAATATCTAGAAGAATGTCGTAAACTTAAAATCATGTTTTATGCTAGTCATCACTCATAATTTAATCTGTGTAATCATATAATCTCATTAATACAACTTGCAATATAGGACCTCCATTATGGTCTTCCATCTCACCCATTACAGAATATCCAAAATATTAAAGTGTGCCTTTAAAATGTAAATTTTTATAATGCATTTTAAAAGAAAATGTATAAATTAAAAATGACCTTAAAGCACTTAAAATTTTACAAAAAATCTTAAAATTCTCACTTAAAATTAAGAAATTTTGCACTTAAAATTTAAAATGCACTGAGGAAAAAAAAGATAACTACTTTTTTATGGTTTTTACTTTACTTGGGTGCTCCAAATTAATGATTCAAACATCTTTACATATGTTATAAGCTATGTTTAACATAAAAACAAAATTAAGAAATGTGAGCAATAAACAACTAATGTCTAATAACAGAGAAATATATTAATAACTCAGTAAAGAAGATATACTGATTAATAACTGAGTTAACTAATGCCTAATAACTAAGAAATAAACTAAGTTAATTAATAACCATAGAAAGTTTTTAGCTAAAATTCAATTTTATTGAGAAAGATTTCAGGGTGCTTTCGATTTAATTTTTATAAAAGATTATTACAAAATTTATAATATTTAGAAAAGATATTTTTTTCAGTTAAAACATATTTTTATAAAGACAAATACAATTGAGAGTATTTCTACAGACATATGACAATAATAACAATTAAAAAAAAACATCTCTCACTAAGTTAACTAGATTATTTTTTATAAACAAGCTGATTTTTCAATTTTTACAATATTGGGTTGGATGGTCTATCACATGATTGTATCTTCACAACATAACCCATTGCATCATTGTGGCAATTATAATCATCCTAAAATTTCATCCTAACGAGAGAGAAAACTTATGTTAGGTAACCTCTGTCATGAATTTTACATTCACCATCACTTGCTCAAAACATAAATTATTCTGCAAAAAACTTTATACTGTGATGTAAGTAGCAATTTTGAGCACACTTTGTGCTTCATGGATATGTTTGAACTCCCTATATATAATCTCGTGCATTATTATGCTTGCAATTCATAAGACATATAGATGCTTGCAATGCATAAGACATATAGTTGTTTGCAATTCATAAGACATAAGATTATAGATGCTAACAAATTTACAAAAGATTGTGGCATTTACAAAACAATTTCTAACGGCAAATTCTTTTCCACAAAAACATGTAGTTAAAGAAAGGAAACTTTATTAAAAAAAATTTACAAGTAAAAATACAAAAAAGCAATAAATATTTTAACAACGAAAAAAATTAGGGAACTTCTTACATTTACAAATCTTGTGATAAATAAAGGAATTTTCAGAGCATATTTTTTCACTATAAGCATTTCATGAGTGAAATTATACAAAGAATTTCATTTTTTTAATACATTTCCCATTCTAATAAGAAATGTTTGTCATAGTATCATTTTTAAAATAAAATTTATTACTTTTTAGTCAGCCGGGCACAAGGAAAGTCGAAATTTTTTTTGTAATTTTTTATTTTACTTTCTTTATTCTATTTAATTTCTATTTGTTTAAAAAATTAAATAAAATAAAAAGTTGACAGAGGTCTATTTTTTGGTGACTTTTTACTTGCACCTGGGCAACTGAAAGTATCCAAACTTAAAAATAAAAATTGTGAATTAAAATTAAAACAATGTTATCAATACATAATTAATTTTAAAAATTATTATTTAAATACATTTTAAGTGGTGAAAAATTTACTTGCAGTTAACTTATTTAGTGCAAAATTATTTTTTTTTCTTTCTAAAAGAATTTTGTTAAATATGAAGAAAATAAATTCTTTTAGAAAAATTTCATACTTTTAAAAAAATAGGGAGATATCTAAATTTTTTAAGCAATACCATTAAATATAAGAAGTCCCTTTAAGGAATAATGAGAGTTACAAACTATGTAATAATGGTAAAATAGATACAGATCAAATAAAATATACTCAATTCTTCACATACTCTGTCTCTGCAATAACATTTTTTCTGCTCTAGCTTGACTCAATTGATCTTGCAGCCTTCGACAACGACTTCTTTCAGTTTCTAACATTTTTTCCAAATCTCTGCTTTGTGGAAGTTGCTGAGGTGCATCTTTCTTCCCAAACAATCGAGCAATAGGCTAAAATTAAGTAACTTTTCATCAATATTTTATTTTTTGGTTCTATGGATACTTCATCAATTTGAATACTAGGTGCATTTTTAAAAATGTTTTTTTTTTTAATGCTCCCAGGATACAAATGTCATTTTTTTTTCTATAGATCACATAAACAACTTCTGGTATACTCTTAAGAAATGTAAACTTTTTACTCAATACAGTTCAAATCTTTAAAGTACAACACAGTATTTTTAAAAAAGTCTTGACATACCCTTTTTTTTCTTTTCCATATTCTCAGTTTTCTCTTGGAGAAAATCAATAAGTTTTGCCTGCTGGGAAATAGTTTCTTGCATTTTTATCTTTTCATGATCATATTTAGCCTACATTTAAAAAAAAATGTGAAATTATTCCATAATTATAAAATATTAAATACCAAGTACATACTGAAACAACTGTTAAACACTATAATTATAAAAATAATCATGTGTTGTAATAAAAGAATTTGACTATACAACAAAATTAAAAGAAAACTTACTTTTTCACTTTATTTTTCATTGTAAAGTTCTTTGATTGATTTCTCAGAGTTTTCACACTTTTTCACTGCTTCTTCAAGGGAAAGTGTTAGTTTTAAATTACTAGATTTTAATGAAGATATTTGAGTGATGTGAGCTGCAGCCTGTTTAAAAAAAATAGAGAAAAAAAACCCTTTCGTATAGCATGAAAAAAAACTTACATTAAAAACTTAATTTTTAATACAAGCGTAAACTTAAAATTAATAACTAATTATTGATTTTTAACCCCCCAAAAAGTTAGTTTTTTTTTATATATATTTAATTGAAATACAACTTTAAATTAACTAAGAAATTTAAACAAAATGAATGATAATCCATGTTTTAAAACATACAATATGATGCAAATTTTGTTGTTTTATGGCCTGATTACTTTACTCGGCAGGGGAGGGAAACAAAACAAGTAAACTCAAGTCCAAATGCTCAATTGATTAATGGGAAGTTGCAACTAGAGCAATTTAAAGTAAAAACACACTTCCTTTTCAGTTATTTTCAACAAGTGATGAACATTAAATCCCTGCGTCCGTAGCAGAATCAATTAAACAGACAAAACGTTGCAAAACGTTAGAGTTCTTGCAGAAAAATTTTTCCTTTGGGAAGTAAAACATTTTGGTAATCTTTTCTGGAGAATTTTTTTTTTTATTTAGTTACTTCTATTGATTTCCACATAGTTTTTAAAATCCTATATTTTTAATTTAGTATTATTTATTACAGCAACTGAATCTCGAAATGACAACTCACATTTAGTAACCCTTTTTTGAAGAGTTTGATGCAGATGATTTTGTCTTCGATATTTCTTTTTTCTCGTTAGTTACTGCTATGGACTTCACGATTTTTTTTAATATGATGGTTTGTTTGATGGATATGTTTAATAAAAACAGTTTATATTGAAAAAAAAAGGTTTAAACAAGGTATTTTTTTCCTTTTTCTTAATATTTCTTAGTTTACTTAAAATATATTTAAAATTTTACACATACCAATACCATTTACACATACCGATGTTGACCAGGAGAAGTAATTAAAATTTACAAACATGTCTTTCCTTCGTGAGTTTATGATTATAATAACTATTTACTGATAAAAAATGAATATTAATCCTGAATATAAGCTTATAAAGTATCTGGTTCTCACTTACAAACAAATAAAATAAACTGTTTTTTAAGTTCCATCCTTGAAAATTTGATTTCCGGAAACTTCTGTGATCAATGATTTTTTTAAACATCTGGACCTTCGATCTCCGGAAACTTCCAGATAATTGTTAGCGAAAAATCCAGACGGAGCATAATCAGCCCTGACAGGGCCACTGCTTAAAATTAAAGATAAAACTGAGATGGAGAAGTTAAGAATTATTCAACATTCAAGCAAATGCAGTTTCAACAATTTAAAGCTAGCTTCACTAGCCCTAGTTGCTAGAGAACACTAAAATAGTTTATAGCACATTTGAATGTAAAAAAAAAAAATAATGCAACTAAATGTGTAAAAATAAATATGACTGATTTAATATTTGTTTATTATTGAATGGTACTTAAAAGACATAGTAAAACAAACAAAAGAAATCTTAAAAAATGATTTCTATATATAGAAGTAAGGAAAATCAGTAGAATTTTAAATCTTTAAGTATTTATTTCTTATGAAAAATAGCTGATTTCAGTTTTGCTAGCAGATGAGAATAGCTGATTTCAGTTTTGCAAGTTTTAATCAAAAAAGTGTGATTATAGTGCGACTACTAAATGAAGAGACTACCAAACCCTATGATTTTCTTTAGTTAGAACATAAATAATCATTTTTAGATTACAAGAAAAAGAGGGGGGAAAAGAAGAGAAAATAGTAATTTAAAAACTTACTTCCTCCTTAATTATGCATAGTTGCCCTTCCAAGTCTAAAATCTTTTTTGAAAATCTAGCTGTATCGTTACTACGAGAGGAGATATCACTTTGCAAATCAATAGTCTTCTTTTGTAAGTCATCAGCAGATTTTTTATAATGATTTAACTGATCTTGAAGCATCTGCAACTCAGTTTCATGAAGTGAGGCTTGGTTTTCTATCTCAACAGAAAGTTCTTGAACACATTTCATCAATCCTTCCCTAAAATTAGAATATATATAGTAAACAATATACAGCAGATCCTTGTAAAGATAAACAAGCTGGTTGATTAATAAAAATTTGTAATTTTATTTTAAAAAATTTATATATGATAAGTAAAAAGTATATAGTAGTAATAAAACTATAAAGTTAAAGTGAACTCAACTGCAACTTTAAATAAGGACCTTTCAATTTTAAATGAGGTGTCTTTCAGAGAAATGTCTTGAGAAATCTTTTCAGGAGTATACAGAAAAAACAAGAATAAACATGCTCCAATAAAAAGAATATCCAATTTAAAGTTATATTCCACGTATAAGGAGCTTTATATCATTAAATGACAGATAATAAAAGGAAAAGGTCACATCCCCAGGAAGGGTCAAGATCACATAACTCAAAAATTCTTTAATGCTAAATCATCAGACACATGATTTCTTCAATTTAAACTAAATTTAGGATAGTTATATGGCGTCCTCCCTAATTTTTTTTATTAAATTTACACAGATTTTATCAACAAAAAAAAAATTTATGCTGTTCACAGTCACAGTTATATAGATCTTTGTTAAATAATGATCATAGCATGTGACTTTTTCTGTTAAACGAGAATAAATAAAAAAAAGATAGTATGACAACTATTATCTTATCATACACAAAGAAACATTTACCATTTTTTTTATATTTTCACTGACAGAGATAGCCTAGGCCTGAAAGGTTGCAGGGCTTATGTATTTTGTCATAGATTTTAAACTCATTAATTCGTTTTTGTTCTCTATTAAATAATTTATTCAGTTAATAGAATAATTTCCTAGTACTTGGACAAGTAAAAAAGAATACAATTAACAATTAATCTCAATAAATAAAATTAAAACAGATCTAGAGCTACATTGATGAAGCTATTGCTGCTGATCCCCGATTCATCTTCAGCGATGACAAAAAGACAATACCAGCTAATATGTGTAATAGAATTTCTGGCGATTTAAAAAGAAGATTTTATGGTACTAATCACCACACCTATGCATCATGCATTTTCATCACACAAATGCGTGCGACCACTAATACAATATCAAAAACAAGGCAATCACATCAGACACCCATCCTTTAAGACCAAGGAACACAGGTAAAAGCAGTGGAAGTCTAAAACTTCACCTTTCACATCAATCTTTTGTTCTTATTTTTGGCCACAGCTCTAAAATACACTAACGCTGTGATGGCGGCTGTTCTGAGTGACAGGCAGTACCTATTTTCCTAACTAATAGCAACTCTCAGCCTGTATGTTGTTGAGTTGGTGGTTTGTATTTATCTGTATATGCTTGTAGCAATATACACAAACATACGTAGCTATTTATTAAAAGATTATATTTTACTGTAAATTATATTTCAAGAAATGACTTAATGTTTTTTGCATAATTTCTATGTAAAGCAATAAAGTGATAAACTAAACAAAAACTATAATAATTTCAAAAAAAGTCGCATTCAATTTCAAAATATGCGCTTATCAACTTATGCGGCCTCCTTTACCTATGCCTAATTTAAATGTGGCCTCTCACAGTAAAAATGTTCCCTTTCTTTGCACTATGCTATTGTAAATAAATAAAATAAAACCTTGATTGAACGACTTTTTTAAATGACTGACAACTGAAGTTGGATAAAAGTGGAAGAAAAAGTATGACATTCATCGCAGAAAAAAAAATGATTTTAAAAATTAAATATTATTAACATTTTGTTCCAAGTCAAAGCAATGTTTGCACAGCACAGCATGAAAATCATGAATGAAAAGCCAAAATTTTCATATGCTATATAATATTTGCTTATAAAATAAATAAAAAATTATAAACATTCATTTTTTTAAATAAAAAAAGTTACAAAATTTTAAAACAATCATTAAAATTTTGGTACCATTTATCTTGGTATTCGTACCTGTGTCACATTATTGGGAAGTACTTGTTTTTTGTTGAAAACACCAACTGATAACTCTTCGGAAAAAGTCGAACTTTGATTAAGTTTTTTTATTGCTTCTCTGCTATGATTTCATCATTTTTAATAAAGGTTAAGAGAAATATTAAGTTTCATTTAACTTAGTATCCACACTATTTGTTTTTCAAATTAATCTGCTACATTAATCACTTTCTGCTTCTACAAAAAGTTTGTTATTTTGAATTTCCAATGTCAGAACATTAAGCTTTATTCAAATTAAATATCTACCCTTTTGTTCATTTAAACTAAATTTTCCCTTTCTTCGAATCAGACAGAAAAGTAATTGTTTCTTGCAGAAAACATCGCCTATTAGCACTTTGAATAATACCTTCAATTATGATTACCTGCCCGATAAATTAAAAAAAAATAATTAATTAACTAAAAAGGTCCATCTCCACCATTTTTTTAAAAATCCATATGGTTTTTCGCTCGTTTTTAGGCACTTCTACATAGTTTTTCAGATTTCAATATTTTTAATACAGTATTACTAAAACACACAAATTTTGAATAGGAGTCATTTTTTAAGCGTTTAGTTTTAAACAATTCCACTGTTTCCGATTTTACAACACTTACGATCATTTTTTCAACCATTTCAACAAATTTTCTTTTTTCATCAAATTCCAATATTTTTAATTGACTTTATTATGACAAAAAAGTTTTTTAATTTGAATTAGCACTTTTGACGCACTTCATTAGAGACAATTTCCTCCTAAATCTGTCTTATTTTCTTATTGAATTCCATTATGTTTACCGTGTTACGACAATATGCAAATTTGAGTTATTAATTTTTTACATGCTTGATTCTTAACAGTTCTATAGTAAATTCCTGTCGTTTCTCATATTTTTTTATTTTTAAATTCCCAATGTCTTCAATACAATCTTATTAAAAAAAAGGATTTCAAATTTGATTCAACACATCTTAAATGCACTTCTTGCACAAAGATTTCATTGTAAATACGAATATTTTTTTTATCGTTTTCGACCATTTCAACATAATTTTTTAAATTTTGAGGTTACTACAACGCAAAATTTTTTTAATTTGAGTTATTTCTTATTGATATGCTTGATTCATCTCGACTACATCACAATAATCTAAGTTGCTTGTTGATAATTTTTTCAGTAGGTTATATAATGTTTTTTTAGCCATTACCATGTGTTTGTTGAAACACATGGTAATGGCTAAAAAAAAAAATATTTTAATATAAGCAAATTTCAAATTTGAGTTATCCCTTTTTGACGAGCACAGTTTTCAACAACTCTATTGTACATTCACACTAATTCTGTAGTTATGATTGTTCCACATAGCTTTTTTAATGCTGATGCTTTTAATACAATGACAAGTGACTATTATGACACGTGAATTTGGTTCATTTTAAATGCACGTAATTGTTATAAACCGAATGTTCATTCGGTTTATAACAATTACGTCATAAATCCACATTGATTTCTGAACATGCTTTTTATTAGATTTTTATTGTTGTTTAACCATTTCCATATAATTTTTTAACTCAAATATTATTAGTTATTAGTTAATAATAATAAGTTATTAGATAATAATAACACGCAAATTTTAAAAATTCATATCATTTTTGAAGGACCTCAAGGATCCTATTTTAATTTTTTTTTTTCTTTTTGGGTGGTTGTACTTTATCTCTCTTTAATAAATTTCAACTAAAGGTTCTTCTTTCACCCTTTTTACTCTTTAGAAGAGCATAGGACCTCACTTATGCTTCTTTACCTCTCTAATTTTTCTTTGAACAACCACTGATTTGATATAAGTCAACCGACTAAAATTCAGTGTATATTGAGCACAAGGTAATGAATAAATATGCTTTGCACATTGAAAGAATCTTTTGAATTTAAATTCTTGTTACAAAGAAAAACTTACCTCTAGATTGCAGCTGATCTAAGCGAAATGAGATATTGTATAAAATTAGAGTGTAATCCTCATCTAATTTGGCATCTCATCTTACCCGCCAAAAATTACCATCTAGAGTGGTAACCATAAGCTCATCTCGAGTACTCACAAGACTGAAAGAATACAAGACAAATTTTCTTTCAAAAGCCACAAAAAAAGCAATTGGTTAAAAAAAAAATTGTTTTTAAATTATACAGCTAGATAATTTTTCTATTTTAAATTCAATCAATATGAAATATTTTTGTGTTGGAAAGCTATTACATGAAATTTGTTTTCAATTATTAAATTACATAACGTGAAAAAATATTTAGATTAGGGGAGTACAACCTTCATTGAAAGGCCACAGTAAAACACCATTTGGTTTATAGTATCAGTTTATAGGTTAATAAAAAAAATTTATTTTCTTTTTAGAAAAATAGTTCTATTCCTTTAAGTCTAAATGAATTTCTGCATCTTTGATTTTTAAATAAATTCTCGAACTGCAAGTGCTATGGCTACAGAACATTTTTAAATCAAAAAAAGAAAGCTATAATTTTTTTATCTCCTTTATAAAAAAACTTATCAGTTAGAAAAAACAATTAGCCTTTTTTCTTATACAAGTTATTTAGCTTTTAAACTAGTATATAGAGAATCATCTTTCAATTGCAAAATGGCAAGGCTTTCAATTAGGCCTTGAAGACCAAAACAAAGTACTTGTTTTGTGTTAAAAGTAAAAAGTATAGGAAGAAACTGAAAATTTCTGTCAATAGTACAATTAAAATGCCTTACTGAGACTATTCTAAGTAACTAATGAGGATTATCTCGATTCACTGTCGACAAATGCACAAAAGCATAAAATGATATTTCCAAAAAATATTAACCTGCATATTAATGAGTCAAGGCATAAATTGTTCACAAGTTCTAGTGAAAGAGGTGGCACTTTTTCTTTCAAAAACAGCTCATCGCTTTCTCTACGTAATCCAGAGACCCTATAAAAAATAACATGAAAAATGTTTACTTAAATGCAAAATATAACAATACTACAGTTTTTACCAAAATAAAAACATTGAAGTTTATTTGAAAAAATACATAATAAACAAAGAATAAAATTAAATGGATTTATTCAACAGTATTTAAAATTAACTAATTGATAACCAAACATATACAACCATACAAAAATACTTAAAATTGTTACTATTAAGAGAGAAACTTCTACAAAATAAAAACATCATTTCCTTACTATTTTATTTCCTTATTATTTTATTTCCTTATTATTTTATTTCCTTATTATTTTATTTCCTTACCATTTTACTTCCTTACTATTTTTTTCCTTATTATTTTATTTCTTTAAATTTTAATATTCTTGCATTTTAGAATAAAAATTTAGAATACTGACATCTTTTAACCATGCCGAATTTGAGGTATACTGTAATTTTTAAATTACTATGATTTTTACTGTAATTTATTTTGCTATATAAGATTTGGTAGATTAATTTTAGTTTTTTAAGAAATCATATCAGAAGTCTTGATTTATAAATCAAAGTAAATTTATAAGGGAACAAGTGACATTTCTAAATTGATTTAAAAATCATTAATTTAATAATTTCAAATCATTTTGTTAAAAAAATTGGAAATGCTCATATTACTCAATTAAAATGTTTGTTCTATGTGAGGTACAACATTTGAGAAACTTTTTACCTGTAGACTCTAAACTAACTTAGTTTGATTTACAACCAGTTTGCTTTTCTGTGTTAAAAACTGTTTTCCTTGAATATAATTCAATAAAACTGAACTTGGCAAGAAATTTTTTACGAATTACATAGTGCAAATTTGCCCAAGTAACCAATGAGTAAAAATGAAATTATGTTGTACTTTTTCAATAAATTTTCACTTATTTTAATTATTGTTTTGCAAATATCTAACTAAATAAATATTAATAATTGATAACAAAATATTGTACAAAAGCATTAAAGTAAAATAAAAGAAATATATTACTTGCTATCCAACTGCTCATATAGAAATTTCAAAGAATCATCAATATCAACTCGATAAAACATCAGATAGTTGAGGCTAGTCTGAAAAAGAATAAGCAGTTAGCAATATTAAACATTAACTACTAAAAAAACAACAGAGATGTTTTTTATAACCAACATAAGGTGACACACAAGTGTGTTGCAAAGAAATTTGAGCTGTGTTATAAAAATTATTGAAATTTCATATTATAATTCACCAGTTTACTATGATTTTCGTAAAACTTTATGAAATAAACTTTCTGATAACATCTAAAATGTTTAAGAATTTATTACATAAAAATGTTACCGTTGTAAAACTGGTAGAGTTCTCTCTAGGAATAAAAATAGCAGGATGCTTCCTCATAGAAAAGGGCATTTTGAGTTTGCAAAGAGTACTAAATTATCATAAAGAATTATCAAAATGAGACGGGGAAAAAAACTTTATCAAATCTACAATATATAATATATATAAATTAATAATATAATATATATAATTAATATAATATATATAATCAATAATATAATACATATAATTAATAATATAATATATATAAATTAATAATAGCTGCACATAAATTTTTTTCAAAAGAAGTGAACTAAAATTATTTATTGATAGACATGAAAGCTATAATTTAAAATCTATAAATGAGATCTATAATTTAAACAGAAAATTATGAGAAAACTAAAATTTAAACGTGAATTTTAAGAAAAAGTGTACTTATTTTTAAAAAAAATAACTTTAATATTTAAAATCATCCCCCGAAAAAAAAAAACTTAATTTAAAAATTTAACTAGTTGAGAACAATCCTAACAAAATAAATATTTGTATAAACACAAATAATTTTACCATTGTGTAATTATTATTTAAACAGTGAATTTTTTTTTGAAATGTTTTTCGAAGGCCGGACAAGCCGCCGTTTGAAAAACACTTAGGAAGAACTCTGAAACTCGTACAGTTAATACTGGTAATCTTTAAAAAATGAGACAGAGGTATTTAGATATTTATTAATTATTCATGAATCAACTATTATCAACTGTTCATGAAAATTATTTCAATGCAATAATAATCATCAGTTAATTTGTTTTTAATTGCCGATTTCTTTGAATTAAGTGAATAGTATAGTTAAATATGGATAAAAGAATTAACAATTTCAATGAAAATACTTAATTTTGCTATCCTTTTAATATTCTATCTGATTTATTACATTATAATGACATATTTTTTAAAATGCTAACTTAAAATTTGCATTGTGAAAAAATTTACTTTAAGCTTGAATTAACTTAAATTTAAACTAATAAACCAATTAATTTAACTAATTTAACTTAAATTTAATTAACTTAAATTTAGTTTGCATTAACTTAAATTTACTTAAAGGTGGATACACTAAATCAGAAGGAAACTCCAAGATAAAACTAGAAATAAGTATCTAAGCTTTATAAGCTGCTGATAGCATTTTTAGAAGAAATGAATGACTTGGAAGACAGGGAGGCCACTCAAATAAGATTTCAAATTTCCCTGATATTTTCAGGTAAAAATTTTAAAATTTCCAGGTCCGTGTTTTTTTGCTTATAAAGTGTAGGACATGTACAAGAAAAATGTCATTATAAAATATTTTATTCAAAAAGTCATTTTTTTAACATATCTTGAAAAAAAAAAACTTTTTTTTGACAAGATTTTGTTTTTTAATGTTTTGGTACAACATTAATTTTTAAAAAATTAAGACACGTGGAGAAAATAATATGCTTAGCTTGTAGGATATATTGCTTTTATTGAATAAAATTATTTTAATGTTTTACTTTAAGTAGTATTTGCTCAAAGTGTACCTACAAAATGGCAAAAACAGAATGACCAATAAAACCTTGTTTAAGTATTGTTTAATATATTTTCATTAAGTAAAGGAAAACCGTTTCAGGTGATTATATATTAATAAATTTTTATAATTACTGTGGCTCCCAAAAGTGTTCATCTTTTATAACTTTTATTGAAATAGGAAATAAGAATTCATTTATTAAAATGAATACTTAACAAAGGGTATTTGATAATAAAAAATGTAATCCATTATTAGCAAAACTGCATGGAATATTTTAAAAACAAAGCAAAAGTTAATTTTTAAGATATCAATAATCAAATAGTAACAAACATTTTACCCGACGAAAACCATCGGACAGTTAAATGTTTTCGGATTTCAAAATTAAAATTATCTTCAATTGCTTTAATCTTTTTAATTAATTATTATTCATTTAATTTTTTATTTATTTTTTTGCAATTTAGTATCAAACTTATGATAGCAAAATTATATTTTAATTCTTGCTTACTAACTTCGTAATATTTTATTATTTAAAAACGGCTCGTGGTCCTAATAAAACAATAGACCAAATTTGATTATTTGTCATCATAAGAGGTATGCACTGTGCAATATATGATAAAATGCATGAAAGGAGGACTTCATATCAGAGATTAAAATTATAAAATTTGGGGAAAAATTCATAAATTCGCAATAGAGTGATGCAAAAATTTCTGTAAAATATTCCGAACAAATTTCTCCCGACAAAAAAAAACTAGTTTATATTTACAAACTTATAAAAGCTATAGTAGATGCGAAAGGAAACTACTAAATGCTAATTTAATAAAAAATTAGAATATTTACTAAAACAGATTTTTTTTTTTTTTTTGAAAGTGTACAATGGCTTTTGTGGGATAAAGTTTTTGTCACTTTTTGATGATTGATTTCTTCAAAATAAACTTTTCCTTTGTTTTTAAAATATTCCATACAGTTTTGTTAAGATTAGAATACATTTTTTAATATTAAATATCCATTCTGAAATATTCAATTTAATTAATGGATAGTCTTATTTCATTGAAAGTCATAAATGTACGAACACTTTTGCTTGTGAGTCACTGTAATTACATTTCAATATAAAGTTGTACTGTATACTACATTATACTGTATTTTATCTTACCAGTATTTTAATAAAATTCACTGATAACATTTTCTTTAAACCAATATCTCAAGACAAATTTTTAAATAATGTTGTTCTGAATTAGCATTTTTATTTCCAGAGATTCAAAATACAAAAATAAATGTCACAAATGTAAAATTGTCTAATTTTTTGTTCTATATTCCTCTATGGAAGAAAAAAAATAGATAAAATTCCTTAAATTTTATACTTTTTTGATTCTTTTTCTTATTTGAAATTAAAACATTTACAGAGTTCCAATCTAAACACAGTTTTTTTAGTTTAGTATAGTTAATTGTTTTTGTTTTAACAACAAGAATCTTGTACAGCACAGAACTAAAACAAATAAGTTTCGTTTTTCTTCTTCCGACTAAACACATATGAATAATAAAAATTATATTTTATGTTTATACATCATTTTTTATGATTCCTATACATTCCTTAGTCTTTGTCAGCTTTTGACTGATAACTATACAATTCAAATTTTGAATTAAAAATCAAATATTTATCAACAAGCAGTAAAATTAAATATTAATATATAGTTAGTTCTAAAAAAATCTTTCTTTTTTAAATTAAAATATGTCATAAAGGTCAAAATGAAATAGAAAAAATTAGCATTAATGTAACAATTTGTAGACAAACATTGATGTTAACTGTAAAAAACTGATTTGTTGGTTTGGTGAAAAAAAAGAATTTACAGATTTCTTTGAATGGGAGTACAAAAGCTTTCAGAGAAAGAGTGCAATATAAAATTTATTATTAATTACACCCAACTAATTTTTGGATATTTTTATAAAGTTAAAAATGCAAAAACATTTTGACTCATTTTGTCAAAATGGAAAAAAATTACCACTAAAGCATCGAAACAAACTTGAGCCATAAATGGCTCAAGTTTGCTCACGGACAGAATTTAAAAATAGAAGCAAATATCCTAACCCCTTCTTCCACGTCCACCACAATCTTTGCGTTTCCTAAATTGCGCAGTTGCATAGTCTCCATAGAGATCGAAGATTTCTACATTTGTTTAGCAACTATGGGAGAATTTTATGTGGCATTCTAGTTTAACAGGGTTATAATAGAGCAAATTTTGATACAAGCAAAGTATAGCTAAGTTGATAACATTTTAACTGTTTGGAGACACATTTCCATCTAAAAAATGTGGGTATAATGGATGAAATAATTTAAATTAAGAAAATTAGTAAATAATGTAAATTAGTGAAATTGAAAAAATATCTGAGAAAAAAATTTCCAGCTTTTCTTTAAAATTCCCTGATTTTTCCAGGCTTTTATCCAAATTTCCCTGATTTTTCCAGGTTTTTTCCAACATAAAAAAATTCCCTGATAATTCCAGGTTTTCGAGGTGGGTGGCCACCCTGATAATCCTAGAAATAGCCTATTTTTCGTACCAAATTATATCAGATAAATTTAGTAATTGTAATTCTAGATTTGGAAAAAGAAAAAATGGAAACAAAAGATTAAATTTCTTGAGCTCTAATGACTTTCAACAGCAAGGTCAAATAGTGGAGTACAGAAATATGTGAATACCTGGGCCAAATGCTTCTAGTACATGCTTTTAAATAAAGGATTACAATAATTTGGAGGAGGCAAAAAAAAAACTTATTTATTCATTGTTTGAATTCTTATTTTAAATTAAATTTTATGTATGGAAGCAGAATCTTTCATTTGTAGAAATTTATTACTTCAAACCAAAATTTCTCCAATTTTCTTAAATATAAAAGTATTTAAATTTAAAGAGTGAAAACTTAATTTTAAAATTTGAAAGATTTTTTTATGACATATTTAGTTTAAAAAAGTATTTACTTAACTAAAAATTTAATTTCCTGGGAAATGTATATTAGTAATTTGGAAACAGATATAAGATTGGTATACTTACCAATCTTAAAGTCAACTAGATGCCTCCTTTGTCTGAGACAAGTACCCCTTCTCTGCATGCTAATGAGGTTATAATTAGTCAGCATCTTTAAAGTAGTGGTCCCCTAAAGAATGAATATTCTTTTTAAAAATGCAACAATTAGATCTAGAAATAAAGTTTTAAAAATATGATTTTTTAGAAAATTTATTGTTTATAAAAAAAATTTCTTCCAAATTTGTAATTTAAAATGTCTGTTTAAGAATGTCATTAAAATTTTTATAAATTATAGTTTAAAATGTTTCAAATACTAGGAGGCTTCGCCCCCTGCTCGCTCACCAACCCCTGGAACTGCTTTCACAGTTCATTTCGGATTAATGACCGTTAGACAATGCCAACCTTCATCTATCAAAAGTTATCATAAGATTAAATTAAGTTGGCATGTCTTATATTGGCAGTCGAGTGTATAAAAACTGCTAACAGTAATTTATCTTCAGTAACTTGAGTTTAAAAACACATTAATCAAAAAAATATGAGTATGCAAATGGAAATAAAACATTCAAAACATTGTAAATATAGTTAATCATAAATAAATTGCAACAAATTTTTACCTGAGATGACTGTAACTGGTAGAGTAAAAAGCAAATGTTTAAAATCATCAGATGATGGTTTTAGTGTTTTATCATCCAAATCGTAAACTAAGACTTTATTTTCCTGAAAATGAACAACCACATTAGAAAAATACATGAATAAAGTCATATTATTCAGCCATCAGGAGGTGACATGTGTGACATATGCAGGCTTCGGATTGGGCCAAGGAAAATCAGTCAGATTTGGGGAAAACATTTTTCAAAATATTAAAACACAATCATTTACTTTCTTTGAAAGAGTACACATATACCAGCCCACTTATAAAAAAGGCAAAGGGCAAACTAAAGAAAGTATCATTTGCTTATAAAAGCAAATTTTATTATCAAAAAAAAATATTTTTTTCTTATTTTTTTATGAAGTTTTAAGACTATCCAGCATAATTTTATCAATACTAGTTTCAAATCAATGCATGGAAAATTTTTATAGTTCTGTTGCTTTAAGAACCAGTAGAATTTATATTCCTGCATAAAAATATGTAATTAGCGTTTTTAATTGAGTTCAAGATTTCCTGAATCAAATAATCCTAAATTAAGGTGTCAACAAACTCGAATTGAAAAGACGGTGAATATATCATTTTCAATACTGTACACAAGTGATTTTAGTGGATGATCCCTCAAATGATTATTTAAAATTCTATGATACTGCATTCATGATTGAAATCTATAAAATCACATGAGACTATTCAATTGTGAAATTATAAGTTCACCCTAAAGATCTGTTACTGCATTAGCGTAAAATAATAACCATGCATATGATCCCTGAATTCATCGGCATAAAAATTTGATAATTTAAAATTTTTAATTTAGTTTCTTCTTCATAACAAATGATTGAATTCCCAAATCGGTTTAAGCAATAAATCATATGGGTAAGGTTATATTTTTGAATATAATTAAAAAAGTTGTTTGATATATTTTACTGCTGGTGAATTTTACAAATTTCATTCATAGTTGAGAATGTTTTCAAATAGGCTTGCTGCTATGTATGGCATTACTTTAAAACAAATGGAAACAATTTTTCTGATGGGTATTAAAAAAAAGAAGGCATTGATGAATAAAAAGTATAATGGACCAAGCCAGGAGAGTGGGAGAAAATAAAGCTAAGATTCAGCTAAAACCTCAATGGGCAGAAATGCTACAATCAACTATTACTATTAAAAAGGGATTACAAACAGAAAAAAATAAAAGCATACTACTGGATTTTTATTTGACACTAAAATATGAAAAATGTTATAAACATTTAACATCACGGTACACAAAGCAATGAAAAATCACAAAATTTTATGCTAAAATAAACCGAACACATATTAGAACAAGTCATTATTTTAATTGATGTTGTACTTTCTTTTTTAAGCACTTTATTTAAAAGCCAAAAGGTCACAATACATAAGCTTTTTACTCAAAAATATTTAAAAAATCAAAAGCTGAAAATTTGCAAGACAATTTTATATATTTTACAAATTTTAGTATTGTTTGCAGCAGAAATGGAATAAAATTTCACGAAAACCATGTGTAAAAAAACACTTGGCAATAAGAAAATTTGAAATTTTCAAAGCAGATATTATAATTGCATATTCTATATAAACGAATTTCAATAGTATCTAAATATCTTTTGCTTAGAATTTATTCCTGGTAAGTTTATCTTTATTATCCAGAAATAAAATTTGTTTCACATATTAAAAAAAGCAAAACTTTTCCAACCTGACCAACCTGCCTATTTTGTTTATTCACTAAAGTCAGATTTATCTTTGAGTCTATTCTTAATTCTTCATTAATTGTCGAAAGAAAACTTCTTAAAAGTTTTCAATGCTGTTATGTTTTATATTAGAATTTCCATTAATAGGTATAATTGTCCTAAAAGCCAACCTTGAATGGATTCCAAGAGAAAAATTCAAAGGGATTTTGTAAAATATAGGTTTATAAAGATAATAAGAGATTTAAAAATGTTGAAATGAAAGTCATATTAAATTTTCAAAATTGCATAGATGTTTTTGTGTACTGATACTTCAAGATTTTATGATTCAGATATTTATTAATAGTATACATATTTCAGACATCAAACAAAATATACATGTGCTTGTTTTTTTTAAAAAAAAAAAAACAGTTTAATAATAAATGTACTTATCTACAAATATTGGTGTTTGGACAAATGACAGTCTTAAGTCCCTTACTCGGAGATAAATTCTTAAAATGCACAAAAACGAAGGAAAATGTAATGCAAGAAAATGAATGACTCCATTATATTATACACAGCAATAATTAGATTTAAAAAAATTACCTTTTACCACATAAGCTTTCACATCTATGTACAATTTTTCTTAAAACAGTTTCGTCAGTTCCAATACACAAAGAATTCTAAAATAAATATAAAATTTTAATATCACATGAAAAGTTAAAATTGCAATCATTTAACAATATGATATTTTTACTTAATTGCTCACAGTGTCTAATATGCTTCAAAACTTTAATAGTATCAATACTG
Organism: Parasteatoda tepidariorum; assembly: GCF_982258835.1. Classification (NCBI taxonomy): domain Eukaryota; kingdom Metazoa; phylum Arthropoda; class Arachnida; order Araneae; family Theridiidae; genus Parasteatoda; species Parasteatoda tepidariorum. The sequence goes on along the minus strand of NC_141757.1, from coordinate 3,922,426 downwards.
CCTTCAGGAAATACTTTTATTATTCCAATTGAAGTGAGATTGTGAGAAGTTGACCAACGCAATAACAAGAAGGTATCTTTAAAAAATTATATTTAAACTATTAAAATGTAGTTGTTGTCAAAATCAATATAAGTGAAAACTATTGAAACAAGAATCAACAACGAATTTACATATATTTTGTTTTAAAACCGCCGTTAAACGACCGACCCAATTTTGAGCTTACGGCTACCAATGCTCAACGCCATAGTCTTGTAATTTTGAACCCAATCCAGAAGACAAGGAAACTTCAAGATCAAGTAATGGGAGAAATTTTGGGAGAATTTACCTCATTGGAAGGCAAACGCTCTATCCCCTGACCAACCACGATTCTTACAAATATTTATACCACATTAAACATAAAAATGAAATCTTCCACAAAATGCCGTACAGTTAGCAATTATGCATTACATATGAGGAAAATCAGAAATTGTAACCTTTATTAAAGATCCTTGTGAAAAAACACATTTTTTTTAGTATTAGTATCATCCAGGGGTGCCACTCTAAAAAAATTCCAAGACTGAACTTATTTTTTGACTAAATAATACTGTCTAGCGTTGTTTACCAAACTTTTAGAAATTTATAGCTCACTGACACCGAAATTTTTATTTCCTTGATAATAGCCTGGCCTACATATTAAATCATTTGATTATTTTTCCTATAATTTTTTTCCCCTTATTTTATGTTTTTTTAGCAAACAAAAAGAAGACAACAGCTAACCTTGTATAATTTTTTACAATTATTACTGAACAACCCGAAACCATTCATACCTCTATTTGTCACTTCATTGTTATTTATTTTTTGTTCTAGCATTATAATTTCTTTCTTTGTTATTAAAAAATCTTGATTTAACTTTGGTCAGCATGACAATAGGTTAAGGTGAAGGAATCAAACTCGAGCAGATTTAGATTCAGCAATAGTACAAATTTAATTACGCAAGTAGATGAAGTTCACTTAATCCTATTTCTCAAGACTTTAAGAATAAGATTTAGTGAAGCTGACAAAAAGAAAATAAATAAAAGTCTTGACATTATTACCATATCATATGTTTTCATTAAGATACAATATTATTTTTTATTTTGACCAAAAAAAAATTTTTAATTTCCAAGGAAAAAAAAAAGAAAATTTTATTTAATTGATAGAATTTATTAGTCCATTGATTTTTCTCAAGACTGACGCAGAAAAGTCCCAGGGGCACCGAAAAATAAACATTTCATCAAAACGATTTAAGATTTTTGAAATTTGTAAATATACATTTAAATCCAATAAACAATCCATTATCTATTTAATATTTAGGTTATTCTTACAAAATTGTATAAATAAAATGTCAGTGAAAAAGAAATGCTTTCTCAAGAATATTTATTTCCAATTACAACATATTAAATAAATGATGAGAAATATTAACATTTATAAAAATATTTGCAGTAATATTTCTCATCAAACTTTTCAAAATTCTACAATAAAGAAATGTGTTTCTTTAGCAACCATTCTAAACATTTATATTTATTCAATGATCATTATTCATTTTTATTTAAAAACAAAACTATAATTTAGCTAATTTTATTCGTTTTAATCTAATTAATACACTAAACAAATTCAGAGCTAGACTATAACACGGCAAATTCAAATTATTATTGACATGAAAATAAAGAGTTTTATATCTTAAAATAATAAAAATTCAAAATATTAAAAAATATAGCTTCAAATTTATCACTAGTTTTGGGGATTTTTTTAAAGTTCATTTAACAACTAAGTGAACTTCAATAAAACAAAAGAAAAAGGGAAAATTAGGAAAATCTAACAAATTATTAATGATTTTACTTAAAATTAGTTGGAAAAATTTAAAAATGGGATAAGTTTTTGTTAGGTAATAAATAATTATGAAAAAAATTGTTTAATAAATAACAATAAAAGTACAGAACTCTATTATATTATAACCATAATTTTAATTGCATCTTTTTTTAACATTTGGAAAAGAATCTAATGGCTGACATAATAGTTGTCATAGATGAACTACTCTCACATAAGTTTAAAACTCTGACAGAAAGAAATACAAAAATAAATAAAAAATATTATAATTATAAACTTTCATATATTTTATTAATGTATTTGAATGCTACTTTATTACAAATTCAGAAAGCCTGTTTTTCTGCTGTTTTGGTTCATTTCTTAAAAAAAAATTTAAAATAATACTTTCTGCTTTAAATTTAAAGTAATTAAGCTATAATAAAATGTAATCATGAAAACTTTTTCAATTATTAAATAATATTAATAATAATCAAAAAAAAAATCTTCCAAAACATGCCAACATGGTAAAAAAAAGAATAACTAAAGATTTTTAATTTGCTTATACATTATTAGCAACAAAAAAAAAATTTAATATCAAAATGTTAGTTTATTAATAAATATAAACAAATGAATTAAAATGAGGGAAGGGTATATTTTAGTACTAAGTTAAAAATAAATAAAGAATAAATTATTTTTAAGAGATTAATTTTAACATGATGAGGCCTTAAACATTACAATGCTCATAATATATATTACTGCATTGAATTAAATAATATACATAGAAAATATTTTATATAATTTGTGAATATTTTTCAATAATTTCGAATTATTCTCTTTTATGTACAGCAGCTATGTACAGTGCATTACACTTGGAAAATATTAAATTCTAATTCCATACCTACAATTAAAATTTATTAAAATTATTAAATTAATTATTTAATTGACATCAAATTAAAATTATTTAAAAAGAAAAAAAATTGGAAAAGTAAACAAAAAAATAAACTGTAAAATTCAGAAAAGTACCACACTTCCATTAATGCTTTTGATTGAGGTAAGCATAATCATTATTATGTAATGTATTATGTAACAACATTATAAACAGATAAACTTTTTATCTCAACGCAATCTATAGTTACATTTTTTATTAGTCATGGTCGGTATTATTTTAAGAATTTTTGAGGCATCATGCTTTAACTTTACTCACATAAATTTATTTTTAAATATATTTTTGCAGAAGAGCAATCATACATTAACATTCAAAAATGACAAGTCACACATTTATTTAAAGTAACTTAGACTCACAATAATAATTAAACTCAAGTATTAAAAGATTTTAATGAAAAAATTGACTATTTTCCATTTAGGTATATTGAAATTAAGTATTTTTATAATAGAAAATTAAGTTTTTTAAAAGATTTTCTCTTAAAAAAACCAAGCTTGGTTTTAAAAAAAGGTTTAAATAAACAGTGGTTTAAAAAAGTCAGCCCTGTACAAGCTTATTGAAGATAAAATTTAGAAGATAATAAAAAAGTTTAAAAGTATAATAAATCATTATAGAAAAAAAAACTTACCACCATGTTCACCATTATATAGACGAGAAATCTACACCAATTTGTCTCCATCCAAGTCCTTAACAGAACAATGATTCAGCAGCTTTCGAGTTATAGTTGATAAATCCATTGGTTGCTGCAAATGAAAATAAGTACTTAAATTAATATCACCAATATTAAGAAAACGTAAATTAATTCTATGAACATTAAAAGTTTATATATCTGACTATGATGTGGACTTTATGTTACATTCAACAAAATTCTGAAAATATTATTCCCTTTTACGTTTTGAAGGAACCACCAGCAGCTGTGTACAGTGCAAAAAAAAAGTAAATGTGAACACACTGAACAACTTTTGATCTGATTTTTCACATACATGGACTATTATATAGGTTCTTAACAAAAAAATTTTTAAACATTATATCCTGATTTTTTAAGCTAAATAGAGATTCTTAGAGCTTTCAAGTTTTTCTCTAAAGAGTATAAACCATGTAAAAACAGAATTTTATTTTGATTAAAAATAGTAAAAGACTAACAATAACCATGAAAGTATTAAGAAAAAAAGCTTAAAATAAAAGGAATATCACGAAGTTTTTTTCACTTACTATAATTAAATTAGCATTTATACAGTTTTAATAGCTCTTACTTAATAACTATCACTAAAAATCTACCCTGATACAGATATTTACAGAGCAAATTTGCAGAAATATCTTCATGATTGTAAATCAGTCAGTAACCACAATGGAACTATAGATTATTATTGTTTAATTTAACACATAGATTAAACAAAAATTGCAAAAATAAGGTACTTATAAATCTGAATAATTTTAATTAAATTTGAATTGCATATGATATTCAGAAAATGTGAAATAAATCCTTATAAAACTTTATAATTGAGTAACTGAAAAAAAAAATTTCTTTACTTTTCACTCTTTGTGGTGCTCTTATAATTTTGATCAGAAACCAGTTTAGTTTATAATAATTAGCAGATGCTGAGATAACTCACAACTTCCAGTGGGATCTGGAAGATTTCTGCAATTAGAAAAACTACTACCATTAAATTTGATATTAAACTTATGAGCGGCTAATCAGCAGCTCTGAACAAATTTTGAATTTTTTAGTTTGCTATAATTATCAATCCATCAATCAATATAGTTTAACTTCTACTTCAATTTATAGATAATATATTGCAACATGTAAACATTTACTTCAACTTTTACCTTTGAATAAGTACTGTAACTTCGATCTTCAGTATGATGTAAACAAGATGTAATTCAATAAACTTAGCTATAATGTTATCTTCTTTAATCATTCTAATTTATGATATCCAACATCATAACAAATTGGACATTAAATATTGTTTACATAGCACACCTCACATCTAAAACCAGAGAATCAACATCAAAATATTACGACAAAAAATCTTTAATAATCATACAAACCTAGAGAGAGGCTGATATACCTTGAACATAATTATCTTTAAGAGAATGCGTTGTATCATCAGAACATTCTGACATTTCTTCTCATCATTATCTTCATCATAGCACTTTAAACTTTTCATAGCCATCCTAGTCACTTGTTCTATCTGAAAGCAGGAAAAGAATATACAGTCAAACTCCTCTTTAATGTGAATCCTCTGAATGAGAAATATGTGATTGGTACAACTCATATAACTAACTTTTAACGAGCAAACCCAGGGTTGCCACTGATATATGTAAAAAAAAAAAATTCCATGTGTTTTCTCTGAACATATGATAACCAATATATTAAGAGGAAACTCACTGCACTCTGGTAAACTATATTAAGATAAAAATGCTAGTTTTAGTTGCTGGAAAAATTTTAACAGCTCAGCATAAAACAAATAATACTGTAAATTAAATAATATAATATAGCTGATCTTTAAATATCCCATAGATTGCGATTTGTGAGCATTTTTTAAAAAATAAGAAATAAAATCCCATGTTTTTTCCTCTGTTTGTTAAAAAAAATTCCCTGCCTTTTCTCTGCTCTTTTAGCTGATTTTTAAATTCCCTGTATTTTCCAAGTTAAGCTGTAGCAAATGAAAAAAATTAATAAATAATGAAAGCAATAACTACAGATGGGAAGAATTTCAAGTTAATTGTGCATGATATATTAGGAGGAGACCCACAATCACTGTACTCTTCTGTGTTAGGCTAACTATACCAGCTTTAATTGCAGGAAAAACTTAAAGAAATAAGAAACAGCTTAACAAACTAAAAACAAATAATGCTACAGTAAATGAAAGCAGAAATATGCACCTTAAATATCTCTAAAAAGTCTGCTTTGAGTGGTCACCACTTTTTCAAAAACAAAAACGAGAAATGTGTTTCTTGTATTTTCTCAGTTAGTAAGGAAAAACTCTAAAAGTTCCCTGCCTTCCCCTGCTTTTTTTTAGGTAATTTTTAAATTTACTCTATTTTCCGCGTTTTCCATATTCTCCCCGTGGAGGGGCAACTCCGACCTGTAACTTAATGCATAATCTCTAATGATTTTTTCATGAAAATATTTCTCAAAAGCACTCTGTTTAAAGCGAGCAAATATTGTGCTCCATTAATGTTCGTTACAAGCAACACTAACATTAAATTATAAAGAATACCACTGCAATTAAAATGAAAATTATAAGCATAAAAACCACAAGGTTACTTGAACAAATTATATTTAGGCAATAATACTCTAATCTCAATCAAACAAAAAGTTAAAAAATAAAAATATACTTACGATTCCTATATTCACACCGATGTGCTCTTTTTAAGTTCTCTTTAACATTAGTCTATCAATCAAATTTCTTGTCATGACTTATAGTCTGAAATATAAAAAAAAATAATATAGCACAAATTTACATTAGCACAGAATAGTAATTTTGCAGACCCATTTTTTCCTTAAAAACAACAATTCTAGCAAAAAATAAATGCTTAAATTTTAAATATGAACAAATTTTACAAATCATGCTGTTAAGTAGTTTTTAACAATTAAAGATTAATTTTTTTAAACAAAATTTGTTTATTCAATTATTAATCAGAGATTTATGAATAAAATACATATTTTTCATAAATATCCTACAATGATATTACTTATTCGGTGATGCATAGCAAGAACTAAATACATATTTGTGAAGCAAATTGTTCTAAACAATATGTTTGGATGTAATAATAATCTGATCAAGCAAACAAACAAAAAAAACTACATACACATCTGATGAAACCTTTTTTTTTTAAATAACTATATTTTTAAGTGATATATATATGTATATATACACGTAAATATTGGGGGGGGGGGAAAGAAGCTTACGGAATAAAAGTGTAAATATACGCATTTTATAGAGTAATATAAATTTGAATTAAATATTTCAATTAAAGAAATTTTATTATGTTTAAACAAAAACCAAATTAAAAGAAATGTTTTTATTGTGTTCAGAAACTCCTGTGGGCCGAATGTGACCCTCTGACCGCAGGTTGTGCACACCTACTGTAAAATGATATTTTGAAAGACATAATAAAATTAAATTTCTTGTTTTTTTTTTAACCTGAAATTTATTTCAATTACTTTGAAAAACACACTTCTCTAAGTTAAAAAATAAAGTAAAACTCACCAGGTATGAGTACTTCTTTATGCCCCCAATAAAACTTTTGCTTGTGATCTCCGTAAACGGATAAACCATGGCTGCCACTGAACATTCCTTTCTGGAACACACATAATCAAAGTCAAGCATTCCTTGAAGGCTCGAGTCTGCATACCCCACACAATAGCTCTTGTACCCTTTAAAAAGAAAGAGAATCTGTAGAAAACACTAAAATAAATTGAAAAAGTGAGTTAGTAAAAGTTGCCAACGCATCATTAAAAAAAAAACTTAGTAACGTTTTCGGTTGATCCAATGGGGCATAAAAAAACCTGAGAAAATATAGCTAAAAAAGACTCAAAAAATTAGCAAAACTATAGATTTTGCTGACTGATTTGTGGGTATGGTTGATTTTCAGGTATCATAACTTAATTAATAATTAGCCATAAATAATTTGCATATTTGAGGTTAACCTTAGGAACCATTGAGATTGACTCCTAGTACGCGAAAATCTGATCATTTGAACGAAAGGTATTCAGGGTGATAGTTTTTTTTTTGACCGACTGTACATATAAGCAGGAAATTCAGAAAATTCTCAGGGTACATAGCCAGATTTTTCAACACAAAATAAGCACCTTTTAAGTACTTTTTTAACACTCAAGAAATATTTTTAATCACTTTCCAAAAACAAAATCATAATTAGGATCTGTGCATTAATCAAAATTATTATTTTCTATCATTTAAAGTTCTTAATTTATAAGCAAAAAGTCAATAAAATTCAAAAATATTTTCAAAAATGTTGCATGATCATGATAAAATTACTAGTTTCTGACAAATATTGCACAGAAAATTGTGAAAATCATGCTTTTTTTGTAATTTAGAATGACAATCGACACGGCAAAAAAAAAAAAAAAAAAATTCTTTTTAAAAGATAGAAAATTAAAAGTATATTTATATTAACAAATAATATTAAGTTTTATAACTAAATATACACAGTGCTAAAGAAAATACTTTTCCAATTCAATTTGAATATTGTTTATGCAACTGCATCTATTCAAATGAACTGTAATTTGCTTTACAAAACTTGAAATTTTTAGCAAAATTTTAACTAATGCTAATGAAAGGTATACTTTAAAGGGAGAAAAATAGTTTTTCTACAAGAATCAATAAATTTGTTACATTTTTTAAAAAATTTTAAGTAACCAGTATTATTTTATTACTTATCAAACATTATAATAAAATAACTCTTAGAGACTATTATCAAACCTACACTTTATAATGCATTCAGAGCAAAAGAGAAAGCAGCTTAAATAAGTGTTTAACTATCAAAAATTACAACTCCAAAATGACACTAGGACACCAATTTAGTACCTCTTCTAGACATAATTCATTCAGAGCACATAAGAAATTAGCCAAAGTAATGTGTTATATTTTAACGATCCTTATAATAGCAACTTTTAAGAGATTTTTAAAAATACCTTTTCTTTGTATATTTCTTTCAGAGCAGGTAAGAAATTAGTTTGTATAACTTCAAACAAAGATGTCTCGCACTTTGTATTACTATCCTTAAACTTGTCTACAAAATTAGTCCAATCATCCGGTGTATTGCATAACAACAGACTATATAGATGTTTCATAAGCCTTCAAAATTTTCCTCTGATCACCATTATCTTCAAGATCGCTGTAAAAGAATGACTTTTTAAAATACAATTACATAAAATTTTAAGAAGTATTCAGATAAATTATAAAAAAAAGAATATATTTATTTTCAGAATCAAATCTATAATGTGTAACTTCTCTTTTAAACCATTACTAGGTTATAATATTTTATATTATTCTTTAAACTATGTTTACATTTGTTATCTTATGCCTATATTATTTACACTAATTTTTATTATTTATATTGTGTTTATATTCTTTTTTGATAACATCGCTTTGGTTTGAAAATATAAAGTTCCTTTTTTGCTTAAATTAACATCGTAGACAATTACGGGTTTTCCCAGCTATGTGGAAATCCCAAGACAGCATGAACGCTTTTACAGATTAATTACTCGTGAAGTACGTAGAAAGAAAAATATATTTATTTCATTATAAAATAAGTTTTTTTGTTGGAAAAAACTCTGCAGCTGTGGATTTAAGAGATAAGCTTTAAATTCGCAGAAATTAAGATTATTTTTCCTCTTTAAAACACAGTTGTACTAAGAAATTCATTTGAAACTTTACTTTCTTTTATTAATATTAATGTTTTTCTGAAAAAGTTAGTAAATAATCCTACATATTACTAAGATATGTGCATGATATTCAAAGCAATATTAACTTCAAGAGCTGAGAGAAAACTTCCGAAAAAATATGCAGCACCACCAATATGAGTGTATTTTTCAAATAACAAGTAGTACAGTGCCGATAGAAAAAAACTTTATGAATTATTCTAGGTTTCCCAGAAAACACTATCTTTTAAATTAGTAATAGTACTAAATATAATCGTATATAGGTACAACGCATTTTGAGTAAATTTGGAGCCGTATACAGTTGTACCAATATTGTACATTTTTATAACACAATTAGATACATAGGATAGATAAGTGCAGGAAAAAGTAGCTTCACTGTCGAATATTTTAAATATCCTGAGTTGCCTTGAGCAACGCATTATGCCAAATAATACGGATTATAGTTAATCTTTAATAGAATGAACTAGTAAAAATGTACTTTGCTTTATCTAACAATGAAAAGACATCAGGTAGGACGACAATTAATCTATACATACAATAAAATAAGGAATTTGTGTGTGTGTATACTGGATTTCAAGTATAACGTAAGCTCTAAAAATACAAGATTCAAAGTGAATCTAAATAAGTAAAATTATAAACAAATTACAATTAAATTTTAATTAGTGCTGACTTTTAAGTTACGAAATCAGACACAGAAACATATTTTCTGCAAATTAACATAGTTTTCTTTACATATTTCGATTGACCCACAAAATGTTAAAGAGATTGAATCATAAATTATGGGAGGGGGGCTAAGAAGTTATTAGGCGAAAGTCCCAAAAAAACTCGCCTCGTAAAATCGTGCCTCAAAAGAATAATTTAAGATAGTCCATAGACTGATTCTAGAGAGCAATAACTAATTTTACTCCGTTGCTAGGTTCCGTTGCTCCGTTCAGGCAAGAGGAAAAAATTAAATCACTGATATAATAAGATGGATAAACCTAACAAAGAAAATCAAAACAGGATACAAAAACTTAACTGACCAGAGAAGATAATCACCGGGATGAGACATGCACCAGGATGATCAGCACATGCCCTTATAGGAAACAACTTTCGGCTTCCTCAGTCTGGGTTTCAATTCCAGCATTCGAGCCACCGATATTTTTATTCCTATTTCTGCTGTATATTCCCTCAGTCTTTCAGCCTCACCCCTTCTTCTCCCCTTTCTCTCAGATTTCACTGAGCTCTGATAGGTTACTGAGCTCACAGAAGACTCAGAGGAGCTCACGCAGGGCTCGGGGAATTCGGACGAGCTTGCAGAGAAATCAGATGAGTTGACAGAGAACATAGATGAATTGTCACCTATAAAAGAAAAATTAAACGAGATGATAAATAACATAGGAGGGGAGAGTGGCAGGGTAAAGATCAGCTTATTATAACCAGGTAGAAAAACTATATTATCTAACATTAGAAAGATGCAATTATAATACTGCCATGCTAGACTCATGAATCCCATCTTCTAATATTAGAACTAATGTAATATAGCATTAAATTGTATTCAATCTAACATTCGAGCTTATAAAGTTATCCATTTCATTACTTATGGTCCAGTGACATTTTTTGTGAAAGGGTTACCCCATATTATTAATAAACAGACATTTATTTATGGAAGAAAATAAATTAAATATTACTTAAAATATCATTTTCAGCCAATGCCATTTTAGCCAGAAAATATCATGAGAAGACATCCAGAAAATAACCTAATGAGTTGGTGACCAATATCAATAAGTTCAAAAAAATGCCATTTAAGACAGTTAAAAGTCACATTTTGGAAACTTATATTTTACTTTGATTAAATCATATTTTTTGAAAAAAATTTCAATTAGAAATAATCTAAGGTTGTAAAAATTTAATTAAACCATAAAAATAATAAATATGTGACAACATTTAATTAAGCATACTGACTGAATTGTTTTTTGATTCCTGTGTGGCGCTACTGAGATTTTTTGAAGCAGTTATCGACACCGGGTATCGCAATGTTGTCGACTTTTACTCCGCAACATTCATTTTGCGAACACTACTGACTATGCCAATTGGCATATATAAAATAGGAACACTTACTTAAACTTACACACTTAGGAACACTTACTCAATATGAATCTTGGTCCCGCTATAGCTGGTGATGGAGGAGGAGAAACGGGTTCATGACGAGAAGGTTCCTCAAAAGAATGAGAGTCATCATCAGAATCATCTGGTACACAAGGAGGAGATACTTGTCCATCAGAATCATCTGCCACAGGAGGAGGAGTAGATGCCTGTAAGGAAAATGAAAATTTCTAATTTACTACTCTCAAAAGCATTCATTTATGACAAAACATATTTAATACAGCCAAATAGTATATTTTGTAATTGAGATTAAACCTTTACAGGGCTATTTCTTCTAGAAATGTTATGTTAAGCTTAAAATATTGTCTGGATTGATATTTATTTATGAAACAAAATCCATTCAGCATAAAATTCAGATAACGCTTAAAAGTACATTTTTTTAGTTATTTTTTTTTAATTAGAAAGCGGTTGGGAAATTTTACCTTCTGTAAAGAATTATCAAAGAAACCAAATTTACAAATTGAACCTAGAATAAATTAAACTAAATTTATAAATGCTAGGTTTGTAACCACAGATGAATTTGATGAGAGATGATTAAAAGAACAAACGCACGTGACAGAAGAGAAAATAGTTCCAAAAACTACCTCAAGATGCTAGCTCGCTAACGTCTACTTTTTAAAAACATAATTCTTCTATTGTCTATAATTCTTCTATTTCTTTTATGTTTTTTAAGAAATTGTAAAAGCTATAAGTAAGTCCCAATTCAAACCATTTGTGAAAAATTTCTCCCACTCTACATTTAAGAACTAAGAAAATGTGTGTATATTTCACATGGCCTTATAAAGGAGTTAATCTGCTTATAAATGGTTAATCGGCTTATAAAGGGTTTAGTAAATATTTCTACTACTAAATATTTACTAAAACTTATTTTTGGCATGGAATTTTCTTAGGAAAAACGAATTTTATACTTGTATGCAAATCAGTTTCAATTCACTTAAAAAAAAAAAATTATGAAAGACGCAGAAAGTAAAAAATACCATTTAAGAGACCAAATTTTCGACCATTCTCCTGATCAAACTATTGGGACTGTATTTTTCAAATGGCGTCAGCTCCGAAATTTTGGGGATCAAAAATCCAAATCCGCCAGAAGAAAGTAATGTTTATTCAGCGAAAGTGTGACTTTTGTGTCTGATTTCATATTTTAAAATATTATTTACAAAAATTAATAAACATATTTGATTTAGAAATTCAAACAAACATTGAATCTGTAAAAATTTAAATATGTGTGTTTGTAGACAGTGTGTCCACTGAAGAAGTGCTGTCCTACAAACACACATATATTATAATTACACAGATACACATTTGTACAGGAAATCAAATGAAGCAAATTAGGTTGATTTCTAAATTAAATAAAGCAAATTTTGTTTTAGCTGCTTTAGGCGCTTTTCCATTTTGATTTAATGTTTTAATAGTTTATTTAATTCGTTGTCTCTTTTTCGCTTTTGTAAATTGAATTCATTTTCTGCTTAAACATATACATCATGCATTGAGTCCTAAAACTTGAAAATCCTATCATAGGGGAAAGAAAGTTATTATTTTCACTCAGTGCTTGTGCTCACTTCAATATTTAAGATTATTAAAAAACTTGTGTAAACTCTGAATTAAATTAATTTTTGATTAAACTGAATTATCTGCTAGCAGAACTATGCTATTGTTAAAATAATTTGAAAGTAGTTTAAGATAAATTAGATACAATCTTGTTTTTCCCTCTCAAAGCTATTCGAATGCTGAAATTGTTAATCAATTTTTTTCCAGCCTCATTAGCTTTGTAGGTAAATACTAATTCAATGCTAATTTTTCAGAATATTTCAGAACTAAAATAAGTTTTGTTTTTAAACAAATAGAACGGGAAAAAATGTAATGCACTTACCTTAAGGAAGTTATTCTTAATTTAAAAAGTTTGAAACATTCTCAGATTCCCTTCAAAAATTGTAAACAAAAAGAATGCGTTCTCTAACATTTGATATTTATTGTAATATTTATTTATATTGTTATATTACAATAATTTTATTTTTTAAAATTAAATATTGAACAAAGAAAAAAGAATTTTTTACTTAATTTTTTTCCGTTGCAGCTTTTATCGAAATGCGTGATTAGGTTTTACAATTGCATTTTCAAGTTTGTAAATTAGCTTAAGTTGTGAAGTATTTGAAAATTAAATGAAAATAAATCAAATTTCTCCTGTGAATATAATCTTATGAAATTCAGATTATTGGTTTGATAGGTTATTTTCCAACATAATAATTATCTTCTACTATTTTATCAGGGCCTGACTGTAGCATGATCATAATAATAAATTCTCATAAAAAAGATTTTTTTATTAGGAATTAAAAGTTAAATAAAGTAGTATAAAAGACACTAAATAAGTGATGATACTTACAACTGATGCTGGCCTATCGGGAGATGCATGGGAAGGGCCAGGTTGCTGGAAGTCATCCTGAAAAGTTTTTTAAGAAAATACATGAAAGATAATAATAAAAACTGTATATATAGTGATATTTATATTACTACAATTATTTTATTACAATTCACTAAGACATGCTAACTCAATTTTTATGTTGAGGTAGGTAACTTTTGATAGATGCCGGACAGGTGACCGAGCGGTTAGCGTGCCTGACAGCGAAGCCAATGGCTGCGGGTTCGAATCCAGCTCAGGGCATGGATGTTTTTTTTCTCTCTCTGTGTTTTATGTCCTTTCTTCTGTGTGATTGTATGAATGTAACCCGCCCTATAAACGGGTTTGTGGTTGTATGACGTGGGCGACGCTACTCCACCACCGTGGCTTAGCCATAGGCGCTCACTGGGTAACGCCATTAACCAAAAAAAAAACACTTTTGATAGATCAGGGGTCTGTTTAGAAGAAATTTGGGTCCGTTAACGGACCTTTCACAAAATATCTTTTCATAAAAACGGACCCTTCACAAAATATTTTAACTTAAAAACGGACCCTTCACAAAATGATTTTTCTTTTAATCGGACCCTTCACAAATTTGTTTATCTTCATTATTATTTTGTTAATCGAATAAACCCTTTCCAGGGCAGAAAACAAGAAAGATGGATGTAAACGAATTAAGTTCTGTCTTCGGCAGAGGAATCTTCCATTATTCGTCCGAAATTAATATTCTGCGTTCAGCAGTATAGGCTAAAAACAGGGTTGGCAGGTTTTTGACATGTGACAGTTTTTGACAGTTTAAACCATGGTTTAAACTGTCACGTCAAAAACCTCACTGTCAAAAATGTCGAAAATGTCAAAAACCTATATTCATATGTGAAATTTAATTAATACATAAAATTTATATATTTTTTAAAGGATAGTGTTTCTAAATATGTTCTAGAAAAAATAAATTTAAAATTTTGAAGAAACACTTATATTTTGAATAGTAACCAAAATCTTGTACTTTTGAAAACTCACATCTTTTGTAATATTATGTATTCATTTTCATGTGTTATTGAAAATCTGCAGTGATATTATTAAGAAATTTATTTATAACCAAATTTAGTGTATAGTATAGATTATACTAAAAATTAGACATTTTTAAAGATAAACATTAGCAGTTTTGTACATTAGACATCTTCTTTTAAAGAAATTTTTTTTTTAATATTCTTTTAAATCTTCTTAATAATCTTTTTAACATAAGCCTATTCATTTACTATGCTGAAAATTTAGTTTATCCAAATACTTGTGAATTTCATTTTGCTGAATACTATATAGTTTTGTTGAATATCTAAATATTCAGCTGTTGAATAATTACTTCTTGCTTTCAAGATATGCATTATTTGTATTCTTAATACAAGTGGAGAAAAAAAAATTAAGAGATAAAAATTGTTTTAAAATGATAAGTGTAATAATTATAAATAAATATAATAAACAATATGAATTATATTTATCATTATTCATAAATATAACTACTTTTAAATTCAAATTAACATATTGGATAATAAAGATATTCGGTATAACATTAAAAAAAAATTTTATACACTTGTATCTTGTATCAAGTTTGTATTTATACAACATAACTTGTAAGCTCCTTATAAATATTAGTTTTATGTTCCTTATATGTCAAAAATGCATATTAATAAACTTTTAATTTTCTTAAGTAAGTAAGTCAAAAAGAAAGAAAAAAAATTTTAAATATAAATATTTAAACAATTTTTGTGCAAAATTTTTCTGCACATGCATTTGAATATAAATTTCTGAGATTTTAAATCTGTTATTTTACCTTAATTTTTATAAAAAAAATATTTTAATACCTGCTGATTACCTATAGTATAATTAAATTTCAATATAATGCATGGCAACTGTTGGTAGTTTTGAAGTTTATATATTTTCTTGGCAAACTTCAGTTTTTGACATTTTTGACGGGTTTTTGACGGTTTAAACCAGTATTATACCCTTGTCATGTCAAAAACCACTTTTTGACGTCAAAAACCCAACCCTGGCTAAAAACCAAATATTTGTATGTTCCATCTCTAATTTAGAAGCAGCAATTGTTGTTTATTTTTTTTAAATTTTATTTTTTTAATTATAATTTTACAGTGTTGAGCATAATCTTGTATGTCTTTACAATTTAAAAACTCCTTGAAAAAGTTTTTTTTTTGCAATAACGGACCCTATTTGCACAAATTCATAAAAGCGGACCCTGGTTGAAAGAATGTGAGTAATTTTTTCACAATTTCACGAAAAACGGACCTTTCACAAAATGTCTGGACAGACCCCTGGTTACTTTCTCGAAATTTTAATTTTCAGTTATTCTGGTTGAACTCACTACGCAACAGTCTTTGCAGAAATGTGCAACTCATCGAATGCAATACGTTGAACACGCATTACATCGTCATTTCTGATACAATGTCCTGTTGTTGTTGTTGTTAATTTACGTCGCACTAGAGCTGCACAATGGGCTATTGGCGACGGTCTGGGAAACATCCAGGAGGATGATCCGAAGACATGCCATCACAATTTTGATCCTCTGCGGAGGGGATCCAATGTCCTGATAAAGCAATACATTGTTCTCCCGGTTGTGGTAGAAACAGGTATACGGCAAGTATTGTTCGAAACAAACAAAATAGTTAAAAAAAAAAAAAAAGATTTTGTTAGAAAAAGTCATGAAGTTAAATGCGCAAAAGCGAAAAGATGATAAGCGCATTTTCGATGGCAAAGTTTTTGAATGGTCATTTGACCAGTAATGGCATGTTTAGTGTTAATTTAAAAACTCATTTTTTTAGGATGAATTTCAGCAACAAAAAAAATACTTTTTTATTAGCACTACAGCCCAGGATGTGCCTTAGCCTGCCGCACAATAATTCTCCAGGCAGCTCTTTCCCTGACTTTGGTCTTCCAATTGGAGATCCTTAAATCATTCAAGACATCACCCGTCCACCTTTTCTTTAGTTTGCATCTCGGCAAATTGCAATGCAAGATCCTTACCACTCGAGGTAATCTGTTAATGTGACCAGGCCATGAAATACTCGGTCCCCTTTCCGAATTCTTTAAGAAATTTCTACGGAAATTGTATTTGAAGTGTTTATAATTGAGGCTTGATATGCAAAACTATCCACGGTAGCACATTTAAAATTATCAGCATTAAAACATTCACTGTAGTTCCTGGTAATATTAGTTTTTTTTTTCATATATATTATTTTTTGTTCATTAAGTAAAAGGCCGGCTAAGCTTGCTACTTCTACTAGTTTTTGTTGATGTAACTAAATTATTTATAATTTTCACCCAGTATTGTTATGTCATCAGCAGAGGCACAAATTGCGAGTTGTTTCACTGGTAATAAAGCCTCTGATATCTAATTTTCTAATGACGGATTCAAGTACTATATCATCACCAAAGGCACTAATTGGAGTCGTTAAGAGTATTGGAGAAACCTCCGATTTCTTAATGGCGGATTTAAGTAATAAATTAAAAATTAGAAACTATAATGATATCATCGAACACCCATATTTTTGTCGAAAGTTTCTGAAAAATCATTATGGGCAGGAAGAAGAGCTTCAGATTCTATTTAATAAAGTGTTTAGATTCAAATTGATTTGAAGTTTTGGCTGAGTCAAAGATACTAATCAAATTAAACAAACTAATCCAAATTACTTAAGAGAAAATTTACAAATTAAGTTTAATATTTATGCAGCGTTTTCCGCGGCTCATTTGTGGAGCGCATCCAATGGACTGTAAACATTTAATAAAAAAAGTACAAAAAAACTTACAGCCAGCCGGATCCTTTCAGCATTGATGGCTTCAAGAATTGCCGACCTTCGACCTCCGCCCCAAAAGCGGGCTTGCATTCTTTCCATGTGCACACCGAAGGCACCACTGAAAAGAGATGTTTTGTTAAAAAGCATGCTCAAGATTGTGACGTTTGAATAATAAATAAAATTTTAAAATATCATGTTCGAGTATATTGTATTATAAACTTAATAAAATTGAACGAACTCTCAATAAGTGTGAAAAGTCCAAACACAAACTGTCTAATTTAATGCAAAAGATTGAAACTCTTCAAATATGGCAATGGTTCCCGAACTACAAGAAATTTGAGTTTAAAAATGAAAAATCGCCAGAAAAATATTAACTTTTAAGTTTACTACACTTTTGAAATAAATGTCGAATCAGCAGTCAAAACAAAGATTTATGTTGGTTGAAAAGAGTTTATTTAAGAATTTTAATATTTTCAGTATTAAAATATTATAAAATCGGTTGACTACTTACAGGTCTTCGTGCTCTCTCCTAGATCGTTTGATTTTTCTCTCCTGAAAATTAAATTGAATTCATATTAAAAAATTATATAAATAGATTATTTTTCACTGCTGAAAAAGAAAACTGAAATTAAACTCAATGCTCTCGAGTACATTTCATTTAGTTGTTGCAATATATTGCTATTCACGTGCTCTTGAATAAAGTTATAAAATTATTTTTGGTAGAATCGCAGTTAATTAGACAGTAATCTATGTATATGTTGATCAAGGGGAAGAATGGTTTATGTACAGTCCGCAAAAAAAAAAAAAGATATCACCCTGAATAACTTTCGTTCTAATGATCGGATTTTCACGAACTAAAAGTCAATCTTAATGGTTTCTGGGGGTGACCTCAAATACGCTAATTAATTAGTGCTAACTATTAATTAAGTTACGAAATCAGACACAAAAACGCACTTTCTCTGGATAAGCATACATTTTTTTTTTTCATATTTGGATTTTTCATCTTCAAAATATAGGGGGTAGCCGCAATCTGGGAAATGTGGTCCCCATAGTTTGGTCAGGAGAGCGATTCAAAGTTTGGACCCCTTAATGTTAATTTCGCTTGCGTTTTCAGTCATATTTTAAAAACTAATGAAGCAATTCAAATAAAAACTACCCCCACTCATAAAACTCATTTACCCAAAGATAATTACGTGAAAAAAAATAACTTTTAATAATTATTTATTATTTTATTAAAGTGAGGATGAAAAAAAGTTGAATTATAAGGTATGAATTTTTTTATACCATTTTAATCGACATATTTTTCAATTGAAAAATATGTTTCAACTGTTTTTATTTATTATACGATGAGAAAAATCAAAATTAATTATTCAAAAAAAATAATTTGGCGACAATGAAGAAATAATTAAATGGGGCGATTAATATTAAAATGTGATAAACTTACGAGGAACTTAGCGCGCGTAGTGAAAATTTCATTCATATTTTATTCGCTAATAATCGTTTGCAAATCTTTTTATTTTTTTAAAACTATAAAATTCGATGTTTCTTTTTTAATCGTCTAAAATTCCATTTGCAATTTAGTAAAGAAATTTGAATAAAACATCTTATTGAATAAAAAACATTTTATGCAACGAATGTCGAGTTTTATAAAAGCATGCTTCTGATAGAATATGATTATACACCAGATTGTGCTTAGTTAATGTGATTATTTTTTAGTTTTTAGTATCTTCTTCTCAATAACTGATACAATTTCAATAATATACATACGCATGAATAGATTTGGAATGAAATATTTATCAATTTCTTGAATATATTTTTTATAAATATTAATAAAAATACGTAGTAAACATATTTAAGTATATCTCACATCATCGCAAATTTCTCAACATCGTATATATCGTCTTAATGTTAGAAGTAATTTTTTAATCACCTGTCCGGAAGTGTTTCGCAGAACTATTTTGCCAACTATTTAATTAAATTTTAACATTTTTAAAAATCTTATTCTTTACCCTACTACGTTTATTATTTCTTCATTAATATACTAATCAATTTTTTAGTACTTTAATTTAGGTTTTCTTTAAAGTGAAGTTCCTTTTTAAATTATAGTCAAGTTTTTTTTTTTTTTTAAAGAATTATTGTCTGCTAGCTAAGAATAAAACCTTGTTAAGAAATTAAAAACATTCCGCTGTTTACAATTATTTAATGCAAAACAGCTGATTATTTACTAAGCATACTATTTTTTTCGAAAAAAGAATATACAGTCGAACTCGTTTATAACGAGCTCGGATTTAATGAGAACTCTGATTTACCAAGGGAAACGGGAATATTTGGTTGGATCAATGTTAAGTCTATCGAACAGAAGTCGCTTTTAACGAGCAAGACCCGATTTTAGCGAGCAATATTTTTCTGTCTTGCAATCTTTTTTCTCATCTTTTTAGTCCTTCTGTCTTATCTTTTTTTCAAAATGATATGAAATGAGCGAGTTCAAAGTAAGCTGACAAACTATTTTAAATATCTAAATTAATGAGAAAAATAAATGTTTTGGTAAGAATCTTTTCCTTTATTTTTCTTTCCATTTATATTTTCTTTCCTTTATGACTGTAGCGCAACTAGAAATGTTTTTGCTGGTTGTCATTAAATTAAGAAAAGTATTAAATTAAATTAATTAATGTAATTAAAGTAAGTAAGTATTAATTAAATTTTAAGTCAACTCAATCATTTGACCTCCCAAGCCCCCCCCCCCCCCGACGAGTACATGTTACGGTCCCTTTATCCTCGTTATAAACGAGTTCGACTGTATATCAGTAATAGTCTCTTTTTTTCTGTTTTTTTTTTTTTTTTTTTTTTTTTTTTGTTTCTTGTGACTTCAACATAAATTATCTAAAATAGTGTTGATGCTTTAGAAGTCACTACAAAGAGTATAAAGATAGCGAACATAAAAAGCTGTCAAATACGTACCAAAATTTTTATGCGTCTTAAAATATCTCAGTATCTTAAATGTCATCCTAACATCTTAGTTCTGAAATTAAATTTTTAATTATCTGACCACGCGTGATTCACTAATTATTTCATTACATCTTTTACTCTTTCTTTATGATTACATGTGGATTTTTTTCCGGATAATATGCTAAACTATTTTGTTTAATTTTTTTCTTTAGCACGATTCCCAAGATATTATTGTAGTATAATTTTTTATCAGGAGAAATGCCTTATTTTGTTAAGCAGGAAATACTAAAAATTGAAATTTGTAAGAAGATTCCAAAGCCGTGCCAATTTTAGAACCATTTGATTTTTTAAAAAAAATGCAAAAAATATGCAATTTCCGAACTTATTTTGATTAAAAAAAATTTTTTAAAAAAAATTAAAAAAACGTGGTAAGAAGGCTAACATACTTTTTACAGAAACTGTGAAAACCAATTTTTCCTATATTTCGTCAAAAGAGGATAAGAATGATATTGCTCCAAGGGACCTACTCAATAATTTCGCTATTTCCAGAATGAAATCTGCTTGATCGAAACATATTCCCTTGAAAATTAAAACGAGAAAACAATTAACTTTTATTATTTATCTAAGTTTATTCCATTTGTTTAATGATAGCGGTATCAAGGTTAAGGATATGCGATGGAAGCCCCGTTTACTAATATACTATAAATGCATTAAATCATGTAGCTTGAATATTTTATTTTAAGCAAATTATTTAATAATTTTAAGCAAATAAGGGTGTAAAAATAAACTCGATCAAAATTGTGCGAAAGTATACCCTAAAATATATGTAGAATAAACTTTGGAATCGATATATAAAAAATACCTTTTCAAACAACTTCGAGTAGGACGGAAACACAAGGACAACTATTTCAAAAAATTTTGCAACTATTTAATTTCGATTCCTGGTGCTAGGGGACATTCCATTTTCACATTCGACTTTTCAAATTTAAAGCTTGGAGCAAAAAAAAAAAATTTACTGCATTGATTTTTTTACATAGTAGTGAATTATTATTTTCTTCAATCTAAGAACCTGTGCCTATAACTTATGTAAAACTTATTTTAATATCGAGGGAAATTGTGTAACTAAATAGATAATCCCAAGAAACTGAATCGAAAATATAAAAACTTCATTGATTTAAAAAATAGATAATAAAAATAGACAAGTTTTGAGCGTCCAACAATAAAAGTCACAAGTTATTCAAGCTCGACAAGTTTAGAGAATGGGCGATTATATTTGAACGCTCGAAACATGTCGACTTTTACTTCCCTCTTCATATGTTTTGAGGCCAGGTGAGTTTTTATCATCAATTATACTGTTTTACATTTGGGTCTTGATCATTATTTCGATAAGGATTTTACACTCGTTAAAGTAAACATAAGCATTTCTATATTTTGGCAGGATTTATGTGGTCTTTAAAAACGTAATAGCATCAATATTGTAAAAGTTGAGTTAATGAAATTAAATATTTTATCTTTTAAGTTTTTGTGCCCCCATTTCAGTATCTTAAGGATCTTACGAGGTCTGTTTAAAAAGAGAGTATCAGATATATATAAGAAAGCAAAAATAATCATAGTAGCAGTATTTTGGGGGTAAATGTAGCTTATCGTAATTGAAGAATATGCAGTGCGACATTTTATGGTGAATTTGCGAACGTAAGTTTCAGAATGTATCGAAACATGAGGATGCTATTTGCTAATTATCTTTATCCAAAGAAAACCGTGTAACCTAAATATCTAGCAAAATGAAACGATTTTTTAAACAATGAATCATACAATATGCAACATATTATTTCAATATTTTATTCTTAAACATAACATGTTTCAATGTTTTTAAAATGCCACTAAACATGCAGCAATTCCTTGAGTTATAGAAAAAAGAAATATCGTAGAAAACCTTGTGAATGTGTATTAGAATTACTATACACAATCTACATTTTATTTTTCAAGCACTTTTTGTTTCTTCAAACTTTCTTGCCTAGAAGACTTTATTAAATCTGTAAAAATGATTATCCCTAAAATTTTTTATATTGCTATAATAATGTCAATTTGATTTTAGAATGAAATCCTCGAATAAATATAGCAAAAACAACATATCTAAATAATATCAGATAAAAAGTTCGTGTATTTAAATTCTAGAAACTTAGAAAATCATAAATAATTTATAAATCAATTAAAATTTTCTTTCAAAGATTCAAAGGAGATTAAAATATTTTTTTTTCTTTTTCTTTTGCTTTCTGGACAGAAATCAGCTTAAAAATTGTCTATTGCCTAGAAACTTCGAGATATTTCCTATTAACAATTAATTAAACATCTCCCAACAATCACAGAACATTATTTCATTTTTCTTCTACATTCAGAGTTCTTTTACTAGGTTGCCTAGAAACCTAGTAAAATTAAGCATTAAGCTTTTGAATTAGTCAATGGGTTATCTTAAAATATTCATTTGCGCTGGCGGCTTTTTTTTGGCGGTTTTCTGGACTATCGCCAAATATATAAACCTTTATTGCTACCCAATTTACGACCCCATTTTTTTAAAATTTTGTCTACCCCCCATAATTCAAGTGTATAGATTCCAAATATGTAAAAAAAATATATGTTTTATCAGAGAAAGTACGTTTTTGTGTCTGATTTCGTAACTTAATTAATAGTTAGCACTAATTAATTAGCATATTTGAGGTCACCCCCAAGAACCATTAAGATTGACTTTTAGCTCGTGAAAATCCGATCATTAGAACGAAAGTTATTCAGGGTGATATATATATATATTTTTTTGCGGACTATACATAAAAGCTAGCATATTTGAGGTCGCCCCCAGGAACCATTAAGATTGACTTTTAGTTCCTGAAAATCCGATCATTAGAACGAAAGTTATTCAGGGTGATATCTTTTTTTTTTTTTTTTGCGGACTGTACATAAAAGCTGATTCGAAAAGGAAAAAAAAAAAACCTCTGCACGGCCCATCTTAAATTTGTAATAACACTTTGAGAAAACAACGTAATAAATTTGTGTAAAAGAGCCAGAGTTGTAAGAGAAACAATTCTTTTGAATGGTAGTGGCCAGTGGGAGAAACTAATGTGAGGCAAACGAATGACAATTTTTTTATTAATTGTAGTTTTATATTGTTTAAATCAAAGTCTTTATGTCTCACTTGATCACAGTCAAGGCCTGTGTAACGAGACAAAGCCAATGAGAATTTGGAAGCCTCTTTTCAAACTGAATATAATTTAATAAATAACTCTAGGTTGTAAGGAATATTGCAACTAATAATAATAATGCCGTTTAAAAACTTCATTTAAATCCATATAAAACTATATTGGGGTATTATATTTTTCAAGCATTTTTCAAATAGTGGTAGAGTTTATTGATAAAAAAAAATAATAAATTTGCGGAAAAAAAAGAGCTAATATAATATTTTGTATGAAAGTTTCAAAAATTAAGTCCTCACTAGCGTAAAGTTATTTAAAACTATTACAAACCAAATCATAAACTACCAAAAATGTATTCATCCCCCTACTTCGTTGAAAATAAAAACAAATTCAACACACCTAAAACTAAGCAAAAAATACACAAACCAAAACAAAACTTAAAAAATATATCCAATAACTAAGTTTTCGTTTCAAATTTGTAGAAATATCATAAAATTTTTTCTTAAGACTTATGCATCGAAAGTGTCAATTAGTTTTTCCTATTGCCACCTTTATTCAATTTAAAAATATGAAATGTTAGAATACTTTTAATGCTGAGCGTCAGTTTTCATGATTTCAAGTACTTATAGGTAGGTAAATTGAGAGCCCTCAAGTGATCCTTAATTGAGAACCCTTAAAAGTGATCCATTATAATTCAGAAGAATTAAACTCACTTCTTCATCGAGAGCCTCATCGGAAGAGGAAGAACGTTTCCTTCTCCCAGTACAGCAGGGACATGTGGGTAGCAGGGGCTCGCTAAAAGAACAAAAATATTAATATAAAAATCATGCATGCCAATCAGTAGAGTAAAAGTGCCAATACCCATGAAGTTTCAGAACGCATAAAATATTTCTGTCGTCATTTTTTAATAAAATAAACATAGTACATTTATTTGCACAAATTTATATGCATACATATTGCAAACAAGGACTAAACCTGTTAAAATATCTAAAAAATATTTAGACCAAAGATATTAACGGACAATTAAAACTCGAAAAATTGGTGAAGGTAGAGATCAGCAACAGTTTAATGGGATTTTGGAATATCAGACTCAAGATTATTCTAAATGTCACTTGGAATTTTCTTCCACTGAAATGACAAGAATATGACTTAACTTGAAATCAAATAAAGTGTAGAGAAAGGCAGACGGGAAAAAAAAGTATCATTTGAATTTTTATTTTTTAACTTACAGCAAGTTGCATCCAATGCAATTGGTGAGAAAATAATCGAAATTTTAAATACTTTTTCGTGATTTTTTTAAGGATTGACTATTTACCAATTGTTGATTTATTTACCTGGAATCAGTGTCTTCACTTGATGAAGAAGATATCCTGCGGCGTTTTGAAAGGCCTACAGGACGGATGCTAAAAGAACAAAAAAATTAATATAAAAATCGGGCATGCCAAATCAGTAACGTAGCTAAAGGTTATCAATACGCGTGAGGTGACAAAATGCACAAAATTTCAGCTGTTAATTTTTAATAAAACGAATATTTAGTAACACTCGTATATGAGCACGTATTTATATGCAAGCATGTTGCTAGGAAAGGTTAAACTAAAGACCAAAAAATCTTTAGACCAAAAAAGCAATTAAAACTCTTTTATACTGTGATCAATTTAAAAACTAAATGAGAGAAGGTCTTAAAGTAACAGTTTAAGTGATTTTGGAATTACGGCCTGAAGATAATTTCTGAATGTCACTTGGAATTTTATTCCACTGAAATGACAAGAATATGACTTAATAAAGTATAAAAAAATGTCGCAAGGCAGACGAAAAAAAATTGTCATTTGAATTTTATTTTTTAACTTACAGCAAGCTGCATCCAAACATGCAATTTCTGCTAAAATTATCGAAATTTTACTTACTTTTTTTTGTGATTTTTTTAAGGATTGACTATTTACCTATAGTTGAGAAAAAAAATTTCTTTGTCTCGATCTCTCGCTAACAGGATCGAAATTAAGCTGATTCCAAAAGTAGTAAATATTACCAGATATAAAACTAAACATTTATATTGAAATTTTAAAAAAAAATGTATATAACAGAAGCAAAGAGCCTGGTTCTTTCTTTCAAATATCAATGACTATTTTTTCAATCCAAGTAATCATCAATTTTGTTGCATATTGACAAAATGTTCCTAAAAACAATTTTTTTTATTTTTAAATATTTAATAAAATCAACTCATATACTTATGTTTAATATTAAAAATATTTCAAAATTTAAATAACATTTTTCACCTTTTTTCAAAAATAATTTTACTTTTTCAAAAAGTTGTTTTTTTTCCCTAAAATTATTCAGTTTAGAGCAATATTCCTTTTTAAAAAATATTTCTTTCGTAAAAATATTTTTTACAAAACTTATAAAATAATAATAAAATAATAATTAATATAAAAATATAACTTATAAAATAATATTTAAACTTTGTTCAAACCTTAGCTAATTATCCAAAGGTAATCCCTCACAAAAAAATTCCTTTAATTGTTTTTTAATATTTTATATATTGTTGGGTGAAAAAAATTGAGTTATAGATAATACAAAAACAGAAAATATTTTAAATCTGTGACTTTAAATGACGAAGTACAAACACTATAAGTAAAATAGTTTCAAAAATGGTGCTTCTTTCCTCAAAAACTGATCGATTTTTCAGACAAATTGGTATTTTGTAATTTAAAATTGCCTAGTTAAAAATTACGTCAGAATGTGCATGACTCACAGCATAATAATTAATATTTCACATGGGATATCTCAGGAAAAATAAATTTTATCAATTTATAACAAGGCACAATGAAATTTTAACTGTTTAAAACTGTCAACTATTTCAATATATTCACCAATAGTAGTTAAAAGTTAAATTATTTGACTATTTATAATAGTCACATTTTACCCTTTGAGGAACGTGCGTAATTAAAGTCGAGTAAAAGTTTACTTACGTTTGTTCTTCATCAGAAGAAACATCTTCTTCCTGAAAGTAGAAAAATAAATAAATAAATGCATAATCCTTCAAAGTAATAAAAAGAGTCCAAAACTATTTTAAAACCAAACGAAAACATTTTTACTCATGATTTTAAAATTCATTTCTTACTTGAGGTCTCACGACCTTTATCTTGACTAAACTATTGAGAATTTGCTCCGATGCTGGTGATTCCTGGAGCCCTCATATTTTGAAGGTTTAGAACCGAAGTTATACATACTAGCTGCAGCTATTTCTATAGAACTTTTCAGTTAAAAAAATTTTTAAAAAAATTATTAATTTAAGACAAATTAAGCGAAATGAAACATGTCTCTTTGCCAACCCCTTTCCATATTTAAAAGTAAGAGGGATTAAAAAGAGTTTGGTTTTAAATTTCAGACTTCCAAATCCTTTTTTGGTTCTCATTTCAATGAAAACAACAAATGACGAACTTCAACGATTTATAAACATTGATATTTAACTATACAGGAGCTCTCTCAAACTAAAGGCCTAAACAATGATCCTCATTTTTTTTTTTTGTATATTTGTTTCCTTTTTCTTTTTTCTTTTAAAGGAGGATGAATCTGAATATTCCATTTATCGCGAAATGATTTTCAATATGCATAGTAAGCTTAGCTGCCAACATGGATAGGAAAAAATCCAGTAGATTTTACTAAACAACATAAATTTCATGAATATTGTAGCATAATGTACTAAATATTTACACGTAAGGAATTTTAAGTATTTTTATCGTCATCAAAATAGAAAAATTACAATATTTTCAGTTGTGATTTCACGTTAAGCATACTTGAAACATTATGTATTATTTCTCTCATAATTTCGAATATTAATAGACATTTAATTCATCAAACATAGTTAAAATATTTTTTTTAAATTTATTTAAAAAGAGTTCAGAATAAAAATAAACTGACCTTTTTGAACAGAAAAAGTTTTGAATTGATTTTTATAAACGAGGTTCGCTTCCTTATGTATTACTTATTCAAATGTATTGTAAATGATTGTAATAATAATAATAATATTGTCTAATACATATTTCCATTTCAATAGGGATTTTTTTAGAAATTAGACACAATTTTACGAAATTTTCTAATATGTACAAAAACCTGGAGAATTTTAATTAAGCCAGTAGATCTTGAGAAACTATCAAAATGCAGTAGAGTTGCACTAGCAAGTTTTTTGAAAACTCCAAATGTGTGGAACTGTTTTAAGGTCACTGTCAAATTTTTCATTTTTAAACTTTTATCAGACATACTTTTAGGAATTCATTCTACATTAGTATGAAAAGCATTAAAAACAAAATTATGCCTATTATTTTAATAAAAACAAACCACAACTTACTCTTTCTCTCTTTTTTGGGACAATTTTTTGTCTCGGCATCTTTATTTTTCTGGAAATTTAAAAAAACAATGAATTAAAATTTCATTCACATAAAATCTTTTTACAGTTCAAATAATCAGGGAACTCATAAATTATTTCTTTTTAAGGATGATTGCAATTTTTTTAAAGTTTATATAACAAAGGTTTGCTCTGAATTTAGAATTTCTTTTAAAATTCCATTTTTATTAACAAGTTTCTCTTTCTTTGATGGTGAAATCGGAAACGCAACTCTGCTTTTTGACTGGCTAGAGTAGAGAGATTTTCATTCCTAATAATATATATATATATATATATATATATATATATATATATATATATATATATATATTCAACTAAGAAAGAACCATAATAATTATGAACGCTTTCACAGTTATATGAGAGTTCAAGTAGTTAAGACTGTTTAGAAATCTAATTTAATTTTATTTAAAATATATTATACCTCATGTAAGTTTGCGTCAGGATTCCTATTAAGTGGATAATTTCTAAAATAATATATATATATATATATATATATATATATATATATATATATATATATATATATATATATATATATATATATATATATACATACATATAGTTTCGAGCAAAATATTTAATTTCATATTATAACCGTCGTTGAACAGCCGATCCAATTTTTGGGTTCACAACTACTCGGTTCAATTCCGTAGTCTTGTAATTTTGAACCCAATCCAGAAGACAAGGGAACTCCTAGATCAAGTATTGAGAGAAATTTGCCTTCGTGGAGATTTTTTTGATGGAACAAACCCGCATTTGTATTACATGGAGAGGAAGACCACGAAAACCTCCCTCGGTTAGCCTGACAGAAGGGGGACTCTAACCCATGATCCGTCTACCACTGTGGATATTTCACGTCAGCACTGTGGTCGGTGCAAGCTGAATGCGGAATTCGTATCGACCAGCCATTACTAGGATTCGAACCCAGTACACTTCTTAGGTAAAAATGTTTGTAGTTAGCATTTCCAATAATTCGGTAAAGACTGAGTGTTTAATTGGATTGCGCATTGTATCTTCCAAGCCAACTCTAAAATGTAGCCGATAGTTCAAGTGCAGCTTTTGAAATCTGTTTTTTAACATCCTGCAACATAATGAGGATAATTTATGAGGATCTTCTATAAACAAGTTGAAAACATTTAGCAGCATATGGAATCACAGGGAAGTCGGTTCAATTTCGATATTATGAATGCTACATAAAATTTCGAGTCAATCTTCTTTTCTCTTATTTTTAATAGTCAAATTCTTTCAGTCAGTGGTATTTTTTTCAAACGATACAATTTTTCAGAAATGTAAACACACAGAAAAAAATAAAAATTAACAATTAACAATTAAAATTTCAGCATTGAAAAAAGAATTTTTTTCTTCAATGCCGAAAATTGGATTGAGTATTTGCATGATACTGACACTGAACATTTATAAACATCAACCGTTAAGTTTTCATAGTCAGAAAAACTGTAAATATTACGTATATTAAACATAAATGGAACCACTAAATACAATAATTTCAATAATTAAAAAAAAATCTAAAATTTTATTTATTGAATAGATTTCTCTTGGAGGAGTATAACTAACGATTCTGCAGTAATTTTCGAAGAAATTTATTTGAAAATATTTCTTCTATTATTTTGTATGCGAAACTTGAATTAAAAGAATTATGAGAAATATAGAACCGTAACATGGCACCAAAAACAATAAAATTATGTAAACAAACTCATTACTCTTAAGTCTATATATTTCAAGAAAAGATTTTCATCTTACAAATGTTAAAGACAATGAATGAATTGAGAACTCCTTTTAATACATTATTCATAGTTTTAAATTTGTCAAAATCACACATTGTATTAAGTAAGCTAATGTGAATGTAGCAAATTTTGCAAAGATAAAAAAATATGCTCAAAACATTTTTTGTCATTAAAAATTTATGTCAATTAAATACAAATTATATAGTACGGAAATAGTTTAAAATGGTATAAATAACAAATCAAATAATAATGAGAAGTATTTCTTACAAAAGATTAATCAAGTTTTTACAATTAATTAATTTCGATTGCATTTTTTTCAGTTTAAAACTATTTGTTTACAGAAAAAACTCATTGGAATGTTCTAAATATGAATAGTTCAGAAATTTTTCATCGATACGAAACCTAATCTACTGTATATCAGCAAAAAAATTTTCCATCTTTCTCAAACACTAAATAATTATATATTTTTTTATTTATTCACAATGTATGAAACTGAAACTAAACGTAAAAAACATGGAATTTTAGGTGGTTCATTATTAAGATGATGCTCTCAACGTTCTAAGTAGACTAATTAATAATTATTTTCTCCTTTTTAGCCATTTAAAACATTTTTTTTTGTAATTTTCTGTTTTTAAAATTTGTGCGTGCTAATTTTATTATGTCATAAAATGATAGCAATTTCGATAAACAAATATAATTTGTGTAGTCATTTAGTCACTTGAAATCTACGCATTATGGCTACCCTGTCAGTGTTCGAAATTTCGATTGATGACTATTTGGAAATAAAGTCCGTTTGAAGCACTCGGGAAAGATTGAAAGTTGTATCGTCAACAAGAGCAATACTGAAAAAAATCCTATTTCCGATTAAAGATAAATTTTTTTTTTTTTTTTTTGTTAATGATGCATTTTACAGGGATGAGATTAGCCGAAAGGCAAAAAAAGCTGAATTTCCACAATAGCAAATTTTACGCAGGCGCAACCCTTTAATAATAAATTCCAGACAGTTTAAGGTAATAAATAATGTGTTGACATACAATTGTGTACTAATCTATTATTATATAAATGATTACATTGATACTTAACAGTTAGTGAAAATAAAAATTACCAATTGAAAAAATAAAGCTGGAAATTATATTTTTCCTCAGTTCACATATAAGAGACAATTATTACTTGAAAAACTACCTGGTTTAGCAAATTAAAACTACTAAGAATATGCATAAATGTTTCATTTCTTTTAATAAATACTGTTATGTGATTTATAGTAAATATATCAGTAATATTACTTTTTAAATTATATTGGAAAAAAAAAAAGTTTAACAATGGACCGAATCATTATGTTCATATTACAGTCTAATCTTACTAGAGCCCTTTGAAACATATCAATAACAGTGAAGTAGAAATATATAGTAACTCCTTAACATACAAAAATTGCTATTTTAGTTTGAAAAATTACATGACAATCAGCAAGTGTTTAGATAATTGTATTTTATTTGATAAGAATTTTGCATTTTATAACATAAATAACAGCAATTATAAATAAAATTTTGATGATGAGATAATTAACTCTTTTCCAAAAAAAAAATTAAATTAAATCCCTTTGTAAGTGATTGCTTTTGTTTGCTATATCTTTTATGTTTGCTATATTTAGTCGTTAGTCCATCTTCAAACGTCTTGTGACAAATCCTATTTTTTTTCTTTGCAAGCACAGAATGTAAGTTTTGAATATATTGCAGTTTCTCTGATGTTGTAACACTTACATATACTAATAATCGTCGTTAGAAAAACAGTCACCTTTATAGTAACCAATTAAGAAAAATATTCACTTCGTACAAGAATCGCGATAGTTGATCTTAACATTGCGTGAATATGAATAACAATTATGGATTTTGAAATCACATGAATATGAAACTAGATATACGATTTTGAAAATGAGGAAATACAAACTGGAATATAGAATTTTTTAAAACGCGTAAATACAAATCACGATTCATATTTTTTAGATCGCGTAAATATGAATAATGATGCGTAATTTTCAGATTGCGTAAATAAGAAATATGATGCATAAGTTTTAGAATGCGTGAATGTGAACCCAATGCCTTATTTTAAAATTACGTATAAATACGAAAATCAATGTTTGATATTATAAACCGCATGAGCAAATCAAGACATTAATTTTAAACTTGCGTGAATACGAATCGCTACATAGGTTTTTAAAAAGGCGTAAATACGAATCACAATATCAGATTTTTAAATCTCGTAAATAAGAATCGCAACTTACAATATTCAAATCGCGTGAATAAGAATCGAGATAGTAGCAGATTCCAGTCTTGGGACCTCTAAAAGGCTTGTCAGAAGCAGCGTCGTTTGAACTACAAAAATCGGATCTATCTGGAGGGCGGGTAAAAAATTCGGAAAATCTTATCTGCTGCGAGTAAAAGGGGAGAAAATAGCTATAATAAGTAAAAATGAGAAAGGATTGGTAGCTATGTAGTTTGAATTTTCTGTTTCTTTTTGAAAATCGATGAATTTTCAGAAAAAGCGGAATACTTGTAAAAAAACTGAAATTTTTAGAAAAATCTGAAAAAAGGTAGTTTTTAAAAAAAAGGTTTTGAGGAAAAGCTGAGGCCATTTTGGCATCTCTCATTTTCATTTATTTGTTTATGCTTTGCGATTCAAGACATTGAATTACTGAAAGTATTTGATCCAATTTAATCATTCACGTGTCAGACTTATAAGAGTATTTACAGAAACTTAGAATAAGAGAAGGGGGCCACAGTGATCCCCAAGTCATTTTTTTTAAACTCCAAGTAGGGTTAGATATCTTTATGACCCTTTCTAGGTATAAGATACTTCAATTTCTTTTCTTTTTTTTTTTTAAAAAAAAAAGAGTTCTTCAATACTGTTTACAGAGAAAATGAAACTCAATTATCTGAGAAACTGATTTTCCGTTAAGAAACTAAGTCAGATCAAATATTACGTTTAAAAATTGTAATCAAACACAATAGCATTTCAATGTCAGTGTCTAATTAAATTCTGTGAGAAACCGGGGGAGTTGTGTTAAGGTCACCAAACTTTGAGCACTGGCATGAGACCTGTATTAAGCTCATGACTGTCGAGGTCACTTCGGTGTTGCTTTTAGTAGTCGAGTGTATTACAGGCTGACCTTTTACAAGCACAAGTTTATGAGTCTTAATGCTCATACTGCTTTATTAGCAAAATAATTACATAAGTAGAATATTACATAAGCTTCATAAGTAGAATAAGTAAAGAGTTAACTCCTTTTGAATAAAAGTAAAACGATAATTGGGAATAGCCTGAATAGAAACTGAGTTGAAAAATTCTCAACTTTACCGGAAATTTAATTTTATGATAAAAATCAGGTTTTTAAATAACTAAATTTTTAAGGAAGTTTAGTTTCAAACATTCTACATATACATATATATTAAGCACTCAAAAAATATTTTTAATCACTTTCCAAAAAAAAAAGAAAAATTATAAGTATGATCTGTGCTGTAATAAAAGAATTTTCTATTGTTTAAAGTTCTTAATTTATAAACATGAAATCAATAAAATTCAAAAACTTCACATAATTATAAGATAATAACTTGATAAATATTGGAGAAAAACATGCATTTTTTTGTAATTTAGAACGACAATCGACACGACAAAGAAAAAATCTCTTTTTAAAAGATAGAAAATTAAGCACTTTTTACAAATCCCGAGTTAAATTAAAATTAGTATAACTGTAGTGATTTACATACCTAAATGAAGAAAATTTCTTTCAGAACTTAATCAAAATAAACTTTAGTAAGTCAAAATTGAGAAGTGGAAAATCGCAAAAATATTAGCTTGGATACAACGATAAAATTATCTAACAATCCAACTGATTTATGAATTGGTGAAAACAGATCGAAATAATATTGGCGACTCTTTGGCGACAAAAATTGCAATTACTTCTTTATTTTTGCATTACCAATCAAAACGTAAAATGATCCGCGAAATTAAACAACAGTTTCAGCTGTCCTTAATGCCTTAATGTAATGTGATTATTAAAACAGTAAAACACGAGGCACGCCTGCATCTCTCGCGACAAAGAAATAGATGCTAAAAAATAAAATTTATTAAGTTTATCATTTTTTTTAAAAAGTTAATACTGGAAAGTTCAGTTCGATGATTTTAAAGCAGACATTACAAAAATGTTTGCAGTCTTTTCATGGCCTATCATAAAAAGAAAAGTATAATTTAATAAAAAAAGTTCCAAAGGGGGCTTTTTTTCCATTGGGTGTATTTAAAAAGTGCTTCATTTTGCCCTTTTCGAAAATGAGATTCATGTCAATTCTCGTCACGTATTATGCAAAAGCGTGCTTTTCACATTGTTCTATTCAACGTTTTCACAATTCATCCAGTCTGATGAATAAGACACTCATCAAAACTTTAATTCTTAGAACTATTTTTGAATCTGATGAATTTGTGTTTTTATATCCGATTACAAATTTTATTTTACTTTATGTCCGTCATTTAACAGCAGACCTAATTTTTTGGGTTTACGACTACAAATGTTCAACTCCGCAGCCTTGTCATTTTGAACCCAATCCAGAAGACAGGGGAACTCCTGGATCAAATATTGGGCGAAATTTGCCTTCGTGGACGACTTTTCAATGGAACTAACTTGCATTTGTGTTACATGGAAGACCACAAGAATCTCCCACGGTTAGCCTGACAGCAAGGGGACTCAAACCCGTCTACCACTGAGGATATTTCACGCCAGAACTGTGGTCGGTGCAAGCCGGATGCGGAATTGATATTGACCAGCCATCGCCGAGATTCGAACCCGGTTCAAAAAATTCTGTATAGCCTTCGGTTATACACAATTTTCCTGCCACCTGCGGTTTTGATTTTACATTTATTGTCTTCGATTATGGCTTGAAAAATTTTCCTAACTTCTTCACTTAAACATTAGTTTGCGATCCATAGAAAATGTTTTATTTCATTTTTTAGAGAGCTCGAAATAAAAAGAGGAGCAAGGTACTCAATCTTAGCAAATAAGTGGTGGCCGTGTCTCACGGAATAGACTCTCCCAAAGACTCTCAGAGATGGCTGGTCGATAGGATGTGGATGTTCAGATCATTAATTAGAGTCCCGTCACACTAACCAGGGAAAATTTTCGTGGTTTTTCTCTCCATGTAACGCAAATGCGAGTTAGTTTCATCGAAAAAAGTCTTCCACAAGGGTTAAATTTCTCCTGATACTTGATCATGCAGTCTTCTGGATTGGGTCAAACATTTTTAGGCTACAGAGTTGAACATTGATAGTCGTAAACTCAAAATCGGGTCGGCTGTGTTCAATGATGGATATAAAATAAAACTAATAAGTACGGAAAATATTTTTAAGTTACGAACTCGAGACCAAAAACGAATTTCCTATTATTAAGCCTTTTTCGAACGATTTGCTTTTCTTGAAAATATGGGTTTAACCGCAAATTGGAAAATAGAATCCCACTTGTTCAATCTGGTGCGTGGTTGAACCATAAGGGCCCTTAATATTAATTTCCCTTTTTGTATATTTGCAATTTAAGGGGAATATTTTTTCCGCACAATTATGAAAACTGTCTTTCGAATTATAATTTGAAGCTGAAAAAAGTTCTTATATTTAATATTTTCAAATTATAAATTTAAGAATTTTAACAAAATTTAAAATGTTCAGTCAATGTTATTTTTTTTTGTCATTTATATAAATACAACTTTAAATAACAGATTTAAATTTTATAAATGATAAAGAAATGAGATTAAAACTTATGAGTTCTTAAGACTTAGATTAAAACTTAAAAATTAGAATTTTTTTAAAAAAACTTTTTAACCCAAGAACTGCATTTTCATTCTTACTTTCTAATCGCGCTTTTATTCTAGGTGACATTTAAAATTTTTAGACTATCATTAAATTAAATAGTACTGAAAATGTAATTTTTGCATTGAATTATTTTTGACTAAGTGTGTTTCATAATAAGGAGCAAAAATCGTTTGATTTGCTTAACTATTTGCAGAGATAAACTGAAGCAGCAAAAATTGGAAATTAACATTAAAGTGTAGACAATTTTGGTCACTTTTCTGATTTAACTAGTGAGACCGTATTTTTAAGATGGCGCGGCTATCACTATAATTTAAGGATTAGGATTCCAAATCTATCACAAAAAAATTATGTTTATTTAGAGGAAGTATACGTTTTTGTGCTTACGTTTTTTTGCTAACTTTTTAGTTGCTTAGCATTATTACGTCGCATTAGAGCTGCACAATGAGCTGTTGGCAACGATCTGGGTAACATCCCTGAAGATGATCCTCTGCAGAGGGGATGGCTCCCCTGCTTTGGTAGTTCTGCTCGCGAATTGAAGCTCTTTACGGTAGAACAATTTAACGAGGACCGATACCGTGCACCATCAGTCCCTACTCAGGCTGATCCAAGTGGTCACCCACCCTCTCACTGACAGCAGCCGACTTCGGTGCTGTACTGGGTCTTTTCGATCAATCCACTGCGGAACCATAGATACAGAAGGGAAGATGACGCATCTATGGTTTAGGGTACTCTCGACCTCCATACTTTAGAATGTTTTGAAGATGAACAATATCCCACGGTAACGCATGTTTGTTGATGTAGTAAATTTACATCGCACTAGATCTGCACAATGGGTTATTGACGACAGTCCGTGAAACATCCCATAGGATGATCCGAAGGCATGCCATCACAATTTGATTCTCTGAAGAGGGAATGGCACCCCCGCTTCGGTAGCCCGACGCGAAGTCGAGCACTTTACGGTAGAGAAGTTTAACGAGGACCAATACCGCACACCCTCGGTCCCTACGCAGACTGATCCAAGTGGTCACCCACCTGCACACTGACCGTAGCCAGTGAAGCTTGACTTCGGTGATCTGCTGGGAACCGTGTCTTAACGATCAGTCCACTGCGGGACAATTATAGAAGGAAAGCCCAAAGTTACAAGCACCGAGATTCGAACCTGCTACCACTCTAAGCTTCCTCATTTTTAAGCGCAGAGCTGAATAATAATACCTTTCGGCCACTGAGGACCAAATTTTCTATACACAAAATATTGAAGTGTGCCATAAATTAATCGCTATCGGTTTCTTATAAAAGTATAATAATACCGAAGTTAACATGGATAGCGAGTTTATTCTAAAATTTGGAAACATGCCACAATCATATTATTTCCAAAACCTGGTAAAAACCACCTAAATGCAGAAAACTACAGGCCAATTAGCCTCTTTATCCATGGAAAGGATTATACTTAATCGACTAAGTTTCCTCCCAGATGAACAATTTGGATTTCGGAAAAATCTCTCAACAACCAAACAATTGATCAGAATTATTGAATTTATAAGCGAGGGTTTCTTTAAAAAGCAAGCCACTGCCTTACTCATGTTGGACGTCGCAAAGGCGTTCGACAGAGAATAGCACACTGGGCTAACCTGCAAAATGATTCGGCAAAATATTCCAGGCGACTTCATCCACATCATTAACGATTACCTAACATACAGGTCATTTCAAATTAAAATCAATGACTATTTCTCAACAAATAGAAAAATTCAAGCCGCAAGTATCTATACTGGGACCAGTACTTTTCCTTATTTACTGTTCAGACTTCCCTGTAAAAAGGGGAGATCCAAATTTTTAAACGGCATTTTACTGCGATCCTCAGCAGGTCACTTAATGTTAATAACGCAATCAAATGACTTCAAACTAATATAACTGACTTTGAAATCTGGTGCAGCAAGTCAGGATAAACAGCATAAAATCGAATCTAATTATTATTCGCAAGACCTACAAAACGAAAATAATCAATTGTGAAAAAATCATTTTATTTAATGAGGAAGTACCCAAAGTCGACAAGGCTAACTATCTAGGCATCATTATAACATTGCTCACCAAACTGGAAAATTACATGTATCAAGCATCCTGAGAAAAGCAGAAGCAGCTTATCAAGCCCTTAAACCAATCCTAAACAAAGATAGCAAATTGGCTTTACACACCAAAAGGCATATCGTATATCTGATGTGTATCAGACCGATATTCTGCTATGCATCCCCGACCTGGGGGACTCTCTCAAACGCCCGATTTGAAGTTATGAATAGAGTTACAGGGGCTCCCTGGTTTGTTCGAAATAACACACTTTACAACGATCTTAATATAGATAAAATCGATGAATACCTATACAAACTCAACGCTACCTTTTTTAAAGGTGCAAAAAATTGCTCTACGTGCGATTTTAACAAACTATTAGATATTGATTTTATCGAAACTTCAGTCCGTTTTTTTTTCCTGAGCGTTCTATCTTTTGGCATTTCAGTTAATCTTTCTGGACAAGCTCTGCACCAATGAAGCCCGGCTACCGGGGGGAGGCGAGGGAGTCCTCCCCATTTGTAAATATCTTTTCTTTTGTAAATATCTTATTGTTTTTATTATCTTATGTACTATTTGCGATATATTTAACCCAGATTTGATTTCCCAATTGTATTTATAAGAGATTTGACAAATGTTAAGCACCGCCCTTCCTTTTACCTAAACTCGGTGAAGGAGCAGATATCCGCCTAGGATAGCCACTCCGAAAATACTTGTTGTTGCTAATTTACGTCGCTCTAGAGCTGCACAATGGGCTATCGGCGACGGTCTGGGAAACATCCCGGAGGATGATCCGAAGACATGCCATCACAATTTTGATCCTCTGCGGAGGGGATGGCACCCCCGCTTCGGTAGCCCGACGACCTGCGCAAGAAGTCGAGCACTTTACGGTAGCACAGTTAAAGAGGACCAATACCGCACACCCTCGGTCCCTACGCAGACTGATCCAAGTGGTCACCCACCTGCACACTGACCGTAGCCAGTGAAGCTTGACATCGGTGATCTGCTGGGAACCGTGTCTTAACGATCAGTCCACTGCGGGACCGAAAATACTTGAATAGTTAGTTAGTGGATAACGAGTTTGTATTGGTCCACCTATAAGGGCTACTGTTTTGTAGCATCTCTGAAAGTCATGGGAAAAGGGCCGTGAGACGCCCACTTCCACTACAACGAACATAGCTGACGTTTTATTCAACTCTAGTGGATTATTGAATTCGAAGTTAGCTTCAATTTTAATTCCTCTTTCCGATTTTGACGAAAGGTGACTTCAAATTTTGTCTTTTTTCTAATAAGAAAATTTAAATATTGTTTTTTAAAACTCTGAAAGGAAGGGAATTTTAATTTTATTTACTTGGTTCAATACTCTACCACAGAATTCTATCCTGTATTAATTTCATTTTCATGATTTTCTTTTGTAAAGAAAAATGTACTTGTCTTCCAACTGTTACAATCGTAGTTTGATTACTATGACTTGTGCCATCATATGTTTTATTTTATTTTTATCCTTTGATAATATAACTTTATTAAAATCTGAAACTTCTATTGAATAAATGCTTTCATGAAAACTTTTTTTTTTTACAGTATTGAAGATAAAAATGGAAAATTTTATTGATTTAAATGCAGATAATTTACTTTAGATATGTATCTATTACAGCTTTAAAAGCAGATTTTTCAAGTTCCCAAGCTTTGAAAATTTTTAATTTCGAACATTGTATTTGGATATTTGAGTGCCTTATCATTTAGATTTTATAATTTAAGATACGAAAACTGTTCGTATCGTGCAAGTAATTATTTTTCACTTTGTAGCTTTTGGTAATCTTTATGAAAATCTAATTCATGCAAAACCATCTAGTTTACGGACAGCTGCATAATTAAATTCAAATTTTAAAGTTACTAACGATGTTAATTCTGTCGTGGTCACTTTAAGAAATTATTTATTTTTTATTGTTAACATAACCGAAAAGTTAGTTTTTAAATTGTGACAAAATATAGCTAAAAATTACTTACTTGGAGTACTGAAGCTGTAAGCTTTATATTTACGATACTGTTTTAAACTGTTACTTAAATTACGGTAAAATGATTTTTCTAGTTTTTTACTAGAGATGAATAAACCCCTTATGTAAAAATAAAACTTTTTGCCATACAAATTTTAAAAATCTTTGTAGAACATCAAAATTATTCTCGGTATGGGAGAATTTTGAGCTGATATTACTCCATAGTTTTAAATTTTATCCGTTATTAAAGATTAAAATTTCAGTGTTTTATTTTCCGAAAATCCCAATTTCGATATTAACTTTTTCCAAACTTAAATAAGGAATCATTATTGTACAAAATATTTTCGGGACTCAAGTTATTGACTTTTTAAACAAGAAGTTTGGTTTATAGCATTTTGTGTAATAGAAGTAATGTGCAGTTCTTAAAACTTACTAACTTTAAGATATGAATGAATCAAAATTTATCCACAGATAACTGAGCCTTAGTCAAATTCGTTCGCATTAGTCATTTAGATTCCTATATTTTGTATTCAGAATGTTACCTTGCCGTAGTCAAAGCATGGCGAATGTTAAATTTTATACGTAATCTATATTTTCAATGAATTTAAGGAAACTACCCCAAAAAAATGATCAAAATATCGGTATTTTTTTATTGCTTATAATAAAACTTTAAACTATTTCAAATGCACTGAAAAAAATCATACCTTTATCTACATTTGTAAAAATGTTATTAATGATTTTAGATTGCCCTTCAATAGAAATTTGATCAGCAGACAGACTTTAAAGTGCTTTTTCTCAAAGATGACGATTTTGTGTATTAATCATAATTAAATCCTTAAAGAATTTTTTTCTGTTTACATAAAGCTTTGAAGTAAATTTTTTTATCTTAAGTAAAATACGCTTATTTAAAATGTGCATAGAATAAGCAATTTATGGGGGTATTACAATTTTTACAGCATGTTATATATACCTAACAGAAATTTTAACCTCTTTTGCAAAATAATCTATAAAAAATGCTCTAATTGATATATTAGCAAATGAATGCACAGAATTGTCAAGATGAGAATTGTAAGCACTAAGAAAAAAAATTGAAAATATGTTTAAATAAAAAGCCTTAAGGATTTAAAAATCTTCAATTTTCAAGTTTTTTTTTTTAAATTTTAAAAAATTAAACAGTTTAACTATTTCTTGAAGGCAAATTATGGATTATAAGTTAAATGAGCATGTAAAGCATCCACAAAATGAATGATTATACTTTTATTAAAAAAAAAAAAAATTTACAAGGGTACGGTGACCGTTACGTTTCCTTTTGAAAGAATGCTATATCACGGATTATCTCTTCATCTGCGTAAGCAATATAAAAGTTTTATGAAATAGAATGCAAATTGGGGTAAACTTTGGATTTTTTAATGTATGAAAACTTGAGCCGCGATGGCTCAGGCCGATGCCGCATCCGGCTAGCACCGACCACACTGCTGACGTGAAATATCAATAGTGGTAGACGGATCATGGGTTAGTCCCCTTGCCATCAGGCTAACCGTGGGAGGTTCTCGTGGTCTTCCACTCCATTTAACGCAAATGCGGGTTAGCTCCATCGAAAAATCCTCCACGAAGGTAAATTTCTCCCAATACTCGATCCAGGAGTTCCCTTGTCTTCTGGATTGGGCTCAAAATGACAAGGTTACGGAGCTGAACATTATTGGTCTGAAACCCATAAAATTGGGTCGGCTGTTCAACGACGGTTATAAAATAAAATTAAAAAATATATGAACTTAAATTATGGTAGGGTTTCTAGAGATTCCGTAATAGGCAGGATAACCTAAAATTCAGGAAGTTATCTTGCAATAATATGTTTGCATTTTTATTTTTGAAAAATATTTTCCTCATTTGAGACTTAATGGTTTATTCTAGGTCTACCTGGATTCTCTTTTTCTTTTCTAAGTTAAGGTGACCCAAGTGCCTTTATATTTTTGAGTCTCTAATTTGAGTAGTTGTCCTCAAAAACTCCTTAAAGACAGAATGTCCTCAAATCTTAATGTCTTTAAATTGTTTGAAAACATCTCGTCGTTTTTATTTTATGCTATGAAATATCAAGAATCAAATGCCTGTGATTTACTGAACAAAATAATTTTGCCTTTCCGTGAATACTAAGAATGACATGCTAAAATTAATTTACGGGAACTCCATTTCAGCGGAGAATAAACTAGTAATCATTACGTCTTTTTTAAAGTCTTAGCAAATAAAGAATATTTTTTATATTAAAACTGCTGAGTAATGACAAAGCTTGTTTCTTCATCTAATATTTTTAAAAATATATGAGTGTCCTCGATTATTAATTTGCTTTTCTAATTTGTTTTCAAACCATGGTTTAGTGATGTGGTCGCATTGTTCTAAACTTTAAATTTTGAGT
This sequence comes from Parasteatoda tepidariorum, assembly GCF_982258835.1. NCBI lineage: Eukaryota > Metazoa > Arthropoda > Arachnida > Araneae > Theridiidae > Parasteatoda > Parasteatoda tepidariorum. The sequence continues at coordinate 3,880,323 of NC_141757.1, read as the reverse complement.
CAGCAGTTGCCATTAAGCTTCTAACACGATATAATGGTATTTTGTGAAGAGTTGTTATCGACAATGTCAACCTTGATCTAAGAAAAGGTACCCCAAAATAGAATCAAATTAAAATGCCTTACATACCAGTGAATTGGAATTTTATTTTTGTGGTGGTTGACACCAGGGCTAAAGAGTTCACTCCGCTCTTAGAGCTGAAGCTACGATTTCCCTCCTCATGACGTCATTGTGTCCACAGATCTCGGAGATCGCAAGCAAAGATATTATGATAACTTTGCATCTTTCTCTTTGTAAAAATAAGTGAGACTTTTTCTGGTTATTAGCTTTCAAACTTTACGTAATTAACACATTATTTCCATTCATAAACATAGTTCAAAAAAACTTTCTTGGCCATTATCTATATATATATTTCTCTTACACGGCGACAAAAAAAAGCCTCATTACAACTAACCGAATGGCAACGCTAGAAAATCGACCAATGATTGCCGCTAAAAATGTCACATGCCAAATTTAGCTGAGATGGCTCAACATATAGCGCTTTTAAAAACAGAAACTGAAATGACCAGAGAGAGCATAAGCTAGGCAGAAGTGAGTACTCTTTGTCGATAGATCTTTATTTTAGTATCTTGCTGAAAGCTTTTTTTCACGAATTTATATATCACGAATTTATTTGACGGTTTTTGATTTATATCACGAATTTATTTGTTTTACTAGAATTTATTTGTTTATGCAGGTTTTTCCATTGCAATTCATTTATCTTAATTTTTAATAGACTTATTTATAGCCAAGACGCCCAGCTGAGCGGTAGCGCTTCGCGCTGTCGTGCCACAGGTCCCTGGTTCGATCCTCGGACCGGGCAAGGTTGACTCAACCTTTCATCCCTTCAGTGGGTCGATAAATGAGTACCAAGCATGCTTGGGAACTAAACACTGGGGGTTCCGCGTTCGGCTGACCACCTGACCGGAGCATCTGCTCCTGCACCCCAGAGCCCAAGGTCAAGAAAACTGAGATGGACACAGTAGGCCTCGACCCTCTATGGGCTGTCGCGCCGCTGAGTTTATTTATAGCTAAACTTTTAACCTTTTTAAAGAGATATTAGTTTTAGAAATTTTATCTTAAGATTTTATACTATAGACATTTCTAATAGGTTTAACGAATTACATGTCATTTATTTGAATTCAAATTTATTTTAATGACTTAGTATTTACTAAAAAGATTTAATTTTTTTTTTTAAAAAAAGTTGTTATATGGATTTGACTGATTGTTTTGAACTCTCAGAATTTTGTGCATTTGCAATATACCTAAGTTAGGAGCGAGCGAAGCAAACCATATAAGATTGCGTAGCAATTTTCGGGGGTTGGCGAGCGTTAGCGAGCAGGGGGCGCAGCCCACTAGTTATAAAGAAAAATTTAGAAGCCCTTACAAGCTCGAGTTGGGGTTCTGGGAACGAATACCCTCCTGTAAATCAGTTCATGTTAACAAATAATAATAAAATAAATGTTTTTTAAAACTACTTTGTTTAGGTAGACTAAAAAGGTGAAAGTTTTAAATTTTTATAACACTTTAAATAAAAAAACGTTAAGTTTATCACATTTTATAAAATAAAAGAAAAACGACGATGAATTGCTTGAGGTGATAGAAGCTTATGGCAAAAAAGAATTCATACATCATGGCGGCCAAAATTATTTTAAATCTAATTCAGAGCATTATTTGTGACACAACCGTAACACATTTTAAGAAGTTTTACTTCAGAAATTCCGTGAGTAAGATAATATTTTGAGAAAGAAAAAAATATTATTTGCTAATTTAGTTTCCTTTCTTTCTTTCAGAAACCACTTTCACACTCTTGGCGACTATTTTTATTTAAGCATCAAGCTTTGTTCCATTTCAAAACGGGGTCTTCATTTCTTTATAAAAGGGTAATACGATATGCCTCTTTTGCAGGCAGATGTTTTTACTCATTAAATTTTAATGCAGATGTTTCAAAAGGGGTTGGAAAAAAAAATCTTATCTTGACAAACAAAAAAAAAATAATTTGCTAATCAGTTTTCTTTCTCCCTTTTCTTTCCCTTGGCGACTATTTTTAATTCCATTTTGCATCAATTTTTGCTCCATTTCAAAACGGGGTCTGCATTTCTTTATAAAAGGGTAAATACAACAATGCCTTTTTTGTTAGCAGATGTTTTACTTATCAAATTTTACTGCTGTAGTCAGGAGTCTATAAAAAGATGCTAAAAAAATCGTTTACATTCTCGGACAAAATTTTTCTTTTGATTTTTTCTTTCTATGAAACAGTTTTTAAACGATTTGATAACTCTAAAGAACACATACTTTTCTTAAGCATTACATTTAAAAATAATTATATTTAAATCACAGTTTTTTTAAAGTGCTTGCTTAAAAAGAGAATTTAAAGTAAATGAAAAAGAACTCAAATAGTAATGATATTCCTCACTTTCAAAGAATTAAAATATAATTACACTTATTTAAAAATTACACAACATACACTCTTAGAGCTTCGAAATCAGAAGGGAAGGTACAAAATCTTCGAATTATCAAAAATTCGAATTTAGAATGAATACTTGGAAAATGCTGATTTCACGAAGTTATCTAAAAAGAAATAAACGTTCTTTGAAATTTTTTATTTTTAATGATTATCTGATAAATAAGGTGATACACTTTTGAGAGCAATGGATTATTACTTTTCTGGGGCCATCTCTTTACAAACAATATTCACACGCTGTTGAAATTTTTACTTCTTAAATTATAACTTAATGATTGATTTATACATACTCTTAAGTATTAATTCTTAGTCAAAATTAAACGTAACAAAAGCATTTATCTATCTACATCTATGATAAAGTTCAGCAACAAAGAAGAATCATTCTGAATAAGTTTTGTTCTCATGATAGAATTTTCGCGTATTAAAAACCGAACTTAAAGGAGTAAACTTAAATATGCTAATTAATTAGTGTTAACTATTAAGTTAACGAAATCAGTTTAACTCAACCTTTCGAACTCAACCTAACGAAATCAACCTTTAACTCAATATTTTGGAATATTAATTGTTAATTCCATTCAGTAGATGGAGTAAAAAGAGTTTTCATAAAAAAAACCCAAAATGCATATTTTTTTCGTTGTAAGATACTATTACAATATATAATTATACATTAATCAAATATTATTATTTTGAGCCGCGATGGCTCAGGGGATAGAGCGTTCGTCTTCCAGTGAGGTGAACCCAGGTTCGAATCCCAAAGACGACTGGTCGATACGAATTCTGCTACCAGCTTGTACCGACTACAGTAATGACGTGAAATATCCTCAGTGGTAGATTGATCATGGGTTTAAGTCCCCTTGTATTAAAAAAAAATACAATTTTAAACTTATAAAAAAGTTTTACTAGTTGGCGAAAATGACGCTATAAATACTTTATTATTTTAAAAAATTCAATTTTAACTTTAATTATTAAGAAAAATGAAAGCATATATAGAAACTTTTTTTATCTACATATTCTTTTATAACAATAAGTTGAGTTAAATTTAGAATCCCTGATTTTAAAATATGCCGTTAATAGCAATTTGTTCATACTTAATCATTAGGAAACATCAACCTTAAACGCTAATTACTGAAACAAAATAATAATTTAGGTTCATAATGACATTAGAAATTTTACAATTGCTTATAGATATTTAAATTTACGATGAAATAATTTATAGATATTTAAATTTAAGAGAATATAATTTTTTTTAAAAAAAACATAAATATTTAGAATTACTACATTAAAAAATATGTTATGAAATTAGGAGAATTCCAACCATATATTTTATTTATACTTTTTATTTACATTTTAATTTTCTTTGACTTTATCCATTTTTTTCACCTGCCTTTCTTTTTGAAGTAACGAGGCGATTTCTATTTAGATAATGAATTTTTATAAAAGTTCTTAACGACAGAATAAACGTATTGCTGTTTTATATTAACTGTGTCATTTCGGAATCCATTCTTTACATAGTTGTTCAGTTACTTTAGGGAACACGCGGGAAATTATATTTTTTCCTTTTGTTTTTCTATCAGAATTTTTTCAAGTTGCAATCGGGCAAGCTGGCATTTCGATAATAGTTTTAAATTCTTGTAAATTCACTGCAAAATCAGAGGAAAGTCATTATAGAAAATAACTAATGTCTTAGAATATCTCGCAAAAAGAAATGCTCTAATATTAGTTAGAGCTAGTAAGGCCGAACGCTCCGTTCTTGAAGTAAAAGTGCGAGCTTTGCGCCAAAGTGACGTCACTAGAGAAAATCGGGTTATTGGCGCGGCGAGAGTTTCTTCAAGGGAGTGAACCAGCCCTTCTATTCTCTTTAACCCTGGGTTGACACACGCTATAGCACTCCCCCATCAGAATTATATCTGTGATAGAATTTGATGACCGGATACTACTAGTTGATTCACTTCTGTTTTGTGAGAAGCCGGGAGAGCTGTATTAAGATCCCCGTACTTTTGAGTGCTGGTCGTTAGCGCTGTGTTAAGTTCACGGTCGTGGTCGCTCCTGTGTTTTACAGTCGAGTGTATACGTTATTCGTTGTGTGTGATGGAGTCTGAGCAGCAACGGCGCTAGGAGGTAGATAATGACTCAGTCACAAGTAGCAAGTCAACTGTTCAATGGGGATCATTCATCGAAGTAGGCGTGTTCCAACCGAAGTGGAAGTTTCTGTCAAGGTACGCATGCTTACATCACGTCCGAGTCACCAATGTGCGTGTAGTTGTTATTGACAATGTCAACCTTAATCTATGAAGAGGAACCCCAACATGGAATAACACGTCTTGCATACTAGTGAATTGGAATTTTATTTTTGTAGTGGTAGACACACTACAGTATCCTATGAGACCTCCTTTTCCCACCATCGTGGATATTGGATTTGTTCAGCACACTCGTTAACCTCTATATATATATATAAGGGTGGGAAAGAAATGCCTTGCTTTATTAGACATGGGGAAAATGGTATTTGATAATTGCAAAATTCCATATCCAATTAATACAAAGTTCAATCCCTTGTCTCGCCTGTCAATCGAATTACAAAAATTCTCATCACTTGTATACATCAATTCAAAATATGGTACTTAGATACCGTGAAGTTGATGGTCAACATGTAAAAACGCCTGTTTATGGTGTGCGCAGGTCACAGGCTTCAGATAGTACACCAATCAAACACAATATCGTGATCATTCACGGTAACAATACATACTATGTTCTATGTTCTTGACTACTCTGAAGAATCAGTCGTGTTGTCCCTAAAACTAACCCTAAATAGTTGCTTAATTTAATACTTTATTTTTTAAGCCATGAATTGTTTCGTTACTTCGATAAATAATACTCTCAGGTGGAATTTAATACTTTCAGTTATCTGCAGTCAATTTCAAGAAAAATGATGCAGATTCTCCACACGTATATCCCGGAGTTTGATTAAAGAACTGTAGATGAAGAGAAGATTCTATGAAGAACTGATGAGTGAAAGTTTCTAATCTTTTACAGTCTGTAAGTACTAAATGCAACTCTTTATTAATCATCTAAACTATTAATCTGAAGATATTTACTGAAAGTTGTTTCTTTCAAAGACAATTGTTTCTTTCCATATATTGAAAATAGTTTTGTATAAGTCGGACCATTTTATCACGTGATCAATACTTTAAGTAGTTTGAGTCGTGGTGGCTCAGAGGATAAAGCATTCTCCTCCGAATGATATGACTCGAACTCCAGCGGTGGCTGGATGTTCGAATTCTGTTCTCAGCTCTCACTTACCAGTGCTGAAGTAAAATATTCTCAAAGGTGTTAGATTCCTCTTGCTGTCTGAATTACTGTGGCGGGGTTTCCTGGTATATTTCTCCATGCAACAAAAGTACTGCTTAGGGACCGAAGGTGTGCGGTATGAGTCCTCGTTAAACTGCTCTAGCGTAAAGTGCTCGACTTCGCGTGCAGGTTCGTCGGGCTACCGAATCTGGAGTGACATTCCATCCACAGAGTTTCAAAATTGTGATGGCATGTCATCGGATCATCCTCAAGGATGTTTCCCAGACCGTCGCCAATAGCCCATTGTGCAGCTCTAGTGCGACGTAAATAAACTACATCAACATGTAACACAAGCGCTAGCTAGTTTTTCCCAATCCAGGGTTTTCTTCTGAATTTGGTTCACAATTACAAGGCTACGGAATTTAACATCGATAGTCGTAAAACTCTGAATTCGGTAGACTGTCAAAGAGAAAAGTGCCCATTGTCGTCGTTGTATTTTTAGCGACTGGAAATTAAATTTGTTGGATCCAATTTTTTCTCGTAGATCATTTTTGGTTCTCGCCATCATAAATTTAGGTATTGTCTAATATTTTGCATCCCATATTTAAAGGAATCTCATTCTCCTCTAGATTAAGGAAATAAAACATTCTTTTTAAAACATTCTTCAAATTACTGTAGTACTAGCAATCAGGTAAATGATTTGTTAAATGGTTATGTACTTAGCGCTAAACATATCTGCACTTAATATACTACCATAGCCGATCAAATGATCGAACTTTATGTTTCTTGATTGAATGTATGAAATATGGATGTAAGGAAGGAAATAAACTTAAAAAACTTTATTATAATTAAGCAAAATTGTATATTTCTCATTTTTATGTATTACAAACACAAAGAATAAAAATTTTTAATTCATTGCTCAAAGCATATTTTACATATACATTTTCATTTGTACATTTTCCACAAACATATTTCTGCGAATTATTATTCCTATAATTCTTATTATTCTTATAATTAATATTATTTCTTCTAAGAACTTGTGCAGTCTTGTTTCGGCATTTCTCTGGGTAAAAACTAACAGTTAGAAATGAAGTAAAGCCATCAAAATGAAATACTTACCAAAACATTTCGTTTTTGTCACTTTTTCCGACACAAAAATACCAATCTAAAATTTTAGGCACTTTTTGAAAATTTGAGTTCAGTTATTCTAATTGAACCAACTTCGCAACAGTGTTTGCAGAGATCATCGAATGCTATACGTTGAACAAGCATTTCTGATCCGATAACCTTATAATGCAATAAATTGTTCTCCTGGTCAAATGGCCGCTTGTCGTAGAATTTGGACAAGTATTATTTGAAACAAAAAATAGAATATTATCTGTATACAATTGTTAGAAAAAGTCATGAAGTGCAAAAACGATAAGCTCATTATCGATGCAAAAGTTCTTAAACGGTCATTTGACGGATTATGGTATGCTTATAGTGTTCATTTAGAGTTATGCACAATTTGGTACATACACAAATTCTATAGAATGCTGTTCATTTATGGAATCTCATTCTCCTCTAGATTAAGGAAATAAAACATTCCAACCAATCCTAGAAGAAATCTTTGGGCTTGAATCGCAAACAAAATTAAATTTATGAAATTAATTACCTGAATTAAAGACTAGGAACAATTAAGAAGCATCTGGGATGGTGAGCTGTAGCGAGAAGGAAGGTTTATCAGAAAATTGTGATTTCCAGTATTTTAGCTTTACTACCGTTTATATACACTAAAATCAAATTTCATAGATCAAGAAACATTTTGAAATTAGTGATGAGTTCAGGGCCCGACTTAGCCTAATTGGGGCCCAGGGCAAAAAAATTCTTTGGGGGCCCCCTCTGCTTCACTACTCACAGTAGTAAAGATTTGAATTTTATGTAGGTATTTAAATTTTTCACCTCATTATACATAGCTAACTAGAAAATGTACTAGAACCTAAAATAGCTATAAAGTCCCCCCCTATCCTCCAATGATCGAACGAAATATCGATCTGTCCATTTTATTGTTTTTCTGACAATTATATGTCCATCATGCCAAATGTTCGCAAATACGAAGGCTCAATCAAGCCAATCAGAAGCCTGTATTCTTGTAAACATATCGTATATTGCTATATGTAAAAATACAGGCTTTTGATTGGCCAAATTAGTCCATCGTAATTGCAAAAATTTAGTTGAATTCAGCACTAGAAAGACATGGATTTTCGAAATATAGATTTTTTGTGTTCGTACGATAGATTAATGAAGAGGCTAAAATAAAACTGACGGATTTTACACTGAACTGATATTTTGTCTAAAAAAAGTTCTTAAATGAAAGAAACCTAAAATAAACTTTCAATTCGATTTTGGGGCCCCCTCTAATGTGGGAGCCGGGGCAACTGCCCCGTATGCCCCTGCCTTTGTCAGGCTCTGGATGAGTTACATAATTTTATAATTTAAGTATAGTGATGGGAATTTCGTTATTTTTCTTAAATTCAGTCACATAGGTATCAAATTTTGGGGGTTTAGAAACTTATTTAATACATTGCGCAAAATAAAAACCCGAACTTAAGAATCTATTGAATCACGAATTTAAATACTTTTTTAGTAGTTGGAGGAGCCTGAAACCAAATAAGGCTATTTTCAGTTTTCAAATCTGACACTTTCTTTACACTTGTGTTTGGATACTTGATCATGCAGCCGCAGTAAATTCTACTAACTACTAAAATTTAATACTAGTCAATCAATACTGATATTTTAATTCTGAATTAAGGTATGTATATTTTGACATTTTAATTGTATTTGACAAAACCAAAGCTTTAGTGGAATCATTTTGAGAATTCATTCCCTTGATATTGTCTAGCATATTAAAAAAAATTCAATTAACGTTAAGGGTTTCAAACTTTTGATAACTCTTCTGTCTAACATTTGAATAACACTATGTCTGCCAGATAGCAGCAGCTTTTCACTCAAACCATAAGAGTTAAAATTTGATACGTAAGAATCCCGGTTCCAATATCTTTCAAGCTAAGAAATTAAATATTCAATTGGTAAGAATTCTACATACAGATTTCTATTCCTAAAGTGTAATTTTACTTTAGAACGTTTCTTAAACGTTTCTTCAATATTTAGTAAATGCTTATGGGGTTTACTAAAATGTTTCTTTGAAAATATTCTACAATGAAAAACGTAGTTCAAATTCAGGACAACGATCGAAATGTGTAATTAAGAAAACGGGTAATAGCTGTGGGGAGTGAGTTGTTATCGACAATATCAACCTTCATCTATGAAAAGCTACCCCACCATACAATCGAGTTAACATGTCTTATATGCTAGTAAATTGAAATTATATTTTTGTAGTGGTAGAAACGCTACAGTACTCCCCTACCAGAATTATATCTGTGATAGAATTCGATGAATGGATATCACTAGTTGATTCATTGCTGTTTTGTGAGAGGCCGGGAGGGCTGTATTAAGATCACCGTACTTTCTGCTGATCGTGAAAGCTGTATTAAGTTAACGGTCGTGGTCACTCCTGTGTTACCTTTAGCAGTAGAGTGTATGCGTTGTACGTTGTGTGTGATCGAGACTGAGAAGCAACAGTGCGAGGAGGTGGATAATGTCGCAGTCACAAGTAGTAAGTCAACTGTTCAATGTGGACCATCCATCGAAGTAGGGGTGTTCAAATTGAAGTGGGAGTTACTGTTAAAGTAGGCGTGTTCAAATCACGTCCGGGTCACCAATGTGGGGAGTAAGTAGTTATCGACAATGTTAGCCTTCATGTATGAAGAGGTACCCCACCATAGAATCGAGTTAACATGTCTTATATACTTGTGAATAGGAATTATGTTTTTTGTAGTGGTGGAAACGCTACATAGCTATCTAAGAAAGGAACTTAGTATTTGACCCCTTGCACCACGCTGGAATTCGAAACAATCCGTGATTAATTTAGGCACCAGAATGTTCGCGAAAAGAGCTTAAACAGCGGAGTGTCGTAACTTTAAATACGATATCTTACGACTAAAATGCAAGATAGCCTCACTGGTCTTTACTTCAAGCTATGGTGCGCTTGTGAATTTCAAGTGAATTTGAATATAAAAAAAACATTTTAAAAAATTTTAATTATTACGATACGACAAATTCTGTGTTATTAATAGCAAAATACAAATAATTTGAAGGGAATCTATGGCAATAATATGAGATTAAATATATTTTCAGAATTTTGTCATAATCAACAGGTCCAAAATATATATATATTTTTTTTAATAACGGCAGGCACTGAGCTTTCGTTCTTCGCCTTAGAAGATGCCGGAAGCGTTGCTCATTTATCGTTACCCAGCGGGCACCTGTGAACCAAAGTCACGGAGGCGAGCAACATTACCCACGCCACACTGCCACAAATACCCGTTCATAGGGTGGGCCACATTCACACATCAGAAGACAACAGAGAGAGAGAGAGAGAAACAACCATGCCCAGAGCGGGATTCGAACCCGCAGCCATTGGCTTCGCAGTCAGACACGTTAACCACTCGGCCACCTGGCCGGCTTTCTAAAATATAAAAGAATATAAATAAACAATAAGATACGAACCCATAAGATTCAGTCATTCTTGTTTAACCCGAGCAGGGCTCGCGTTATTCACGTGATTCATGAAATTAAACAAAGAGCCGGACTCGTGATATTCAAGTTTGATCTAAAATTTTCTTCCAGAGTGAAATAGTTAATTTAGTTTTTCAAACTTCACTTATGAAAATTGTTTTTTTATAAACTAATAGATCCAAATGATGCATCTATGATGAAATCGTCGTTTTTAAAGTGGGCCTTTTTTTTTTTAAGATTGAAAGTAAACAATTGTTTTTAAGAGGATTTATAATAGTAGTTATAAATTTACGTTGTAGGAATTTCAGTTTTAAAGCTCATCTTCGGAATTTTAAGGCATAAAATATCAGCTGAAAAATTACATCAGGAAGACACCTAGCCACCCCGAAATTTTACCCGGTAAGGGATTATGCTAAGTGTTAGAAAAAGTGAATATGTATTATTTGTAAAACACAGAAACGAAACTTTTTGAACTGTCCATTTTTCTCCTTACATTTACGGTCCCCAGAATAGAAGTTCTGAATTTTAATTTTTGTTGACAAAAAAAAAAAACACACCATTCCTACTGATATTTATGGAAAATACTCTGAATGGGAGTAAAACCCCACCAATTATTCCCGTCCCGCAGTGGACTGATCGTTTAGGCACGGTTCCCAGCAGATCACCGAAGTCAAGCATCACTGACTGCGGTCAGTGTGCGGGTGGGTGACCACTTGGATCAGTTTGCGTAGGGACAGAGGGTGGATGGTGTGGGTCCTCGTTAAACTGTTCTACCGTAAAGTGCTCGACTTCGCGCGCAGGTCGTCGGGCTACCGAAGCGGGGGTGCCATCCCCTCCGCAGAGGATCAAAATTGTGATGGCATGTCTTCGGATAATCCTCCGGCCGGGATGTTTCCCAGACCGTCGCCAATAGCCCATTGTGCAGCTCTAGTGCGACGTAAATTAACAACAATCCAACCAATTATTCCTTTTACTTCGTTTAATGTCCACGCACTCGTTTTAAAAGGGGAAAAATTATTTTCAAACTTGAAAATTTCTAAAACTAGACCAGTTGTATCGAGAAGACTTCACAATCTCCCTTCTTACTAGCGTTCTTCTTTAAAAACATTCTACCTATTCCTGCAAGATTTTTTTTTAACAGGAAATTACCTTTCTCCAAATCAGTTTATTAAACTGTGGATCGCAACCCAAATTGAGGGCACCAAAATTTTCAGAAATTTTGGCGTTTAACAAATTTACAAAATATTTTTGCACAATATATTTGAATTTACCGAATTATTGTATTTTTATTGTATCATGTTCTCCCAATGTTGTGTCTTAGTGTCTGACTACTACGAGAAACATTCGAATCGAAATGAGATTATACAGTTAGAATCCCTGTACTCAAAGCTTTCTAAACACTAAACTTACGTTAGTACTCCAATTTACAAAATTATGGCAGTTTTTATGCAATGCGATAACAGTGGATAGACTAATGATTTAAAGAGTTTTATTTCGTTTATCTCAATCACATTTTTCACAACCTCAAACATGATATCTCTTATTTTTAAAATAATTGTCTACATTTTTTCAGGAGTGTCTGTGGTTTTGATACTTAATGCTTTGAACTAAATATCAAGAAAAAAATGAAATTTCATTTCTTATGCAAGTTTTATCGCTAAGACATGGGCGAAAAGTTTTAAAATTAGCTATTTTTACTACACTGTTCCCTAACTCAGTAGTATAGGCACTTTTTAGATAATAGTTCAACATATTTGCTTGCTAAATAAAATCCTCAAAGTATATATTTTTAGGTGTTTAGCGAATATGTGAAAGCCGTTTTAACCTAAAAATGACAATTTAAAAATTTTTGGTACTTGTGTAAGTTTTTACACGCAATATAACTAGTTAAAATTTTATATTCGTATTTTAATTTTCAAAATTATTCTGATACCTTAAAACAAAGTGACCTAATACTGTAATACATTACAGTAAAAGTGAAGAAACAGTTCTACTCTGACGTGTGTAGGATTTGCACAATGCTTACTATAGTTTCTTAACTGTTTCGAAAATATGATGTGGTTCCTACACCCAAAAATTAAGAAACTAACAGGTCTCTTATGAAAACGAATTGTCATGGAAATTATCGAAATGAGATTAACATGAAAGGGAATGTTCCAAAAAGATGAGTGTGTTAATTAAATGTAATAAACTGGGAAAATGTATTGCATTTAACCTATACTATTTGTTAATTTTTTTTTTCTATTTCAGGTATCAGCAAGTGTTCAGCAATCTCTTGCCAGAAGCCCCTAAGAAGACCATTGTGACGTCACCACCCTTTCAATCAGAAAAGTTTATGTTCTTCAGATTTGTGCTTTCCAGTAATTTTATCTTTGTATTAAGACTTCCTGGTTTCAAAACTATTGCCAAGTCATTGGTTTCAGAACTAGTCAGCATGTTATCAGAAGCATGTATATAATATGTGAACAGGTTATTCAAACTTATCGGAATATTTTGTATATTACTTCCTTTTTAATTGCTTTCAACTCAATTTAATAACAAAGTATAGTAACGCTTTCAGATCATGAAAACTTTCAGGAATTTTGGTCTCAGTTTGAGAACGCGATTCATAATAATCAAAATTTGAATAAAATCGACACATTCACACATACTTAAAAAGTTTACTGAAATCAAAAGCACAAACCGCTATACAGGGTTTGACATTGTCTGAGAAAAACTACGATATTGCAATTAAAATTCTTGAAGAGCGATACGGCAAAAAAGAAATTTTGATTAGAACGTATATTAATAATTTATTAAATTTGTCGCCTGTTCGTAACACATCTAACTTAATAACGCTCTGCGAATTATACGATACGTGTGAAATTCAAATACGTAATTTAGAATCACTTGGCATCGAACTTGAAAGTTACGGTAATTTACTTTTCCCAATTATAACTAAACTAATACCCGATAGTTTAATTTTAAATTATTATCGTGAATATAAAAACGAAACAGATTCATGGAGCGTAACAAAATTGTTAAGAGTATTTAAAATCCGAAATCGAAATAAGAGAAAGAACATTTTCATTTCAGAAAAAAGAATCGAATTCTTTTCAGGGTTATTCTAAAATTAGAAATGAAAGAGAATTTTCTAGTTTTGAAAATAATAAATTCCCTAAAATGAGATACGATAGGAATGCGAGTGCTGCTACTTTAAATGTTATTAGTAATGAAAATAAATGTGTATTCTGTTCTAATGATCATAAAAATGATGAATGTAAATTAAGCGTTGCCGAAAAGAAACAATGTTTATTACGTCAAGGAAGGTGTTTTAATTGTCTAGAAAAATTTCATATTGTCAGACGATATTTTAAGAAACCTGCTTGTACTATTTGTCGTAAAAAACATAATGAAAACATATACTATAAACTTTCAGAAACAAAACCCAAAGTCCCCCAAAATGAAACTATTGTGTCTTCTGTAGCAGAAAGTAAAAATTCGAGCAGTAATATTTTACTCCAAACTGCGACGGTATTAGCAGTAAATAAAAACAAACAAGCTGAAATACGTATCTTATTTGATTTAGGTAGTCAAAAATCATTTATCGAATCGGATCTTGGAAATCAGTTAAAATAATAGGGAAAGAAACTATAAAAATATATCCTTTTGGTTCGATAGAACCCCAGAAGGAAACAATAGATCGTGTTTTAGTAAATTTAAGAAATATTCATGAACCTGCGAAAAAAATACAATTAGAAGCGTTAACTACCCACGCTATTAGCAATGCAGTTATTCATCGGCCAGAGAGAGAAGTAAGAAATTTATGCTGCGTAAACAATTTAACACTCGCAGATGAATCACCGTGGGAACGAAGTGAAAGTTCTTGTGTCAGACTACTGATTGGCGCCGACAATTATTGGAATATTATTTCGGGTAATATATTCAGGATTCCACAAACGTCTCTGGTTGCAATGGATAGTCTTTTCGGATGGGTCTTGAGTGGTTCATCTTATTTAGAAAACAAAACAAAAAGTGAAAGCGAAATAAAAATGATGAAAGTAGTCGTAGATTCTTCGCGTGAAGAAAATTCAGATTTAATTCTGCAAAATTTTTGGAAATTGGACTTATTGGGTATCGAAAACAATAAAAGGGATTTGACTAATAATGATGGGGAATTTATATTACAGGATTTTGAAAAAAATATAAAATTTCAAAACAATAGATACGTGGTAAAATTACCGTGAAATGAAAATGCTGTAAATTTAGAAAATAATTATAAAATCGCGAAATACCGCTTAGAAAGTTTAGTTAAGAGATTTGATAAAGATAAGGAATTTTACGATCGGTATAGGGATGTATTATCGAAACAGATTTGCGAGGGGATAGTGGAACCCGTTGAAATAAATGAAAAGGGTGAAACGAATATGGATAGAGAATATTATATGCCTCATCATGCCGTCATACGTGATGATAAAACTACAACGAAGTTAAGAATAGTTTATGACGCCTCATCACACTCGCAAAATAAATTATCATTGAACGATTGTTTACATTCCGTACCGAATCTGAATCCCGACTCTTTAAGATTACTTTTAGATTTCAGAAGCAAATCATTCGCTTTAACTGCCGATATAGAGCAAAGTTTTTTGCAGATATTGTTAGATGAAAGAGATAGAAATGCAGTTAAATTCTTATGGTTCGAGAACAATTTTGAAAGTAAAGAGAAGTTAAAAATTAAAATTTTTCGAATGACGTGCGTGTTATTTGGTGCTACTCCAAGTCCATTTTTATTGGCTGCAACTCTCAAATATCATATAAGAAAGTACGAACGTAAATATCCGGTAGCATATAAAATTTTAAATTCTAAATTGTATGTTGATGATTTTATTTTTGGATTAGATGACGAAAACCAATACCTTTTGATTTATAAGGAAATAAAAGAAATTTTATGTGAAGGTGGATTTAATATGCGTAAATGGAAAACAAATTCGGAATCTCTTCAGATAAAACTAGACCATTTCGAAAATTGTAACAAAAATTTAAATTAATCTTCTAAGGTGTTAAGTTACGTTTGGAATTCGATAGTTGATACGCTAAAATTGCCGGGAGAATGTGAGGCAATAATTGGGAGTGGTAGACGGCCGTTTTGCTTCCTGTTTCACATTCTTTCAGTCGTTTCGGAGCTTCTCGATTTATTCTTCTGTAGTAGAGCAGCAGTATATCCTCTGTAGAAAGCTTCTGGTAAATCTCAGTACCATTAGTTACAATACACAGATTATCAGTTTGAATATTGCTTTCATATTTAGTGTTATTGATACTGTTACAAACAGTTCATAAGTTCTATGATTTTACGCTAAATTCATTTACAAGATCTTAACCGTTTCTTAATTTGGAATTTCTAGTTCAAAAATTTAACTTGAGGATAAAGCACTTTAAAATAAAATAAAATTAAGTAACAAATTACTAACAAAAAAAATGGCAAATTTTATTTAATCTGAGCCCGTTTAAATGCTTTGTATATAACAATTTATTCATACATAATTGTACTTTTAAAACACAGTAATGACTGGTATAAAAATTAGGCTTTATTGCAATAAAGTTGTCCAGAATCAAATATTTCAACTTTTTATAATTACAATTTAATTTCCCTAACCCGTAAAATTGCTTCCGAGCTGTATAGTTGATAGATTTGTTGTGAAAATTTAAGTAATGTTCATTTAATCAAACCTTTGCTTCCGTAAAGAAATTAGACAATGAAGAAAAATTTGAAAAAATTATCACAGCCAAAGCTGATGTCGTCAGGGGATTTGAATGTATTATTACTTATTTTAATTGCTTTAATATTTTGAATTTTTTCTTACATTTTGTTTCTGTAGTTTTATGTATCATTTTATTGAATTGTCAATTTTGAAATAAGCTATGCATTCATTCGCTATTGTAAGAGCCCAGATGCAAAACCTTCACACTACTGCCTAAAAGAAAGGTTTTTTTTAACAAGCGTGTAAGCAGTTTAATTATTAAACATTATTACTTTACTTAATTATTAAACATTATTACTTTACTTAATTATTAAACATTATTACTTTACTTAATTATTAAACATTATTACTTTACTTAATTATTAAACATTATTACTTTACATTATTACTCAACTTATTATTACTTTAATTATTTTTTTTTAAATAATTAAAGTAATATAATTTTTAAGAATATTCATAATAGTAACAAACTTGTGTTAAACAGCCTTTCGAGATGATAGTTAAGATTTGCATCTGGACATTTGAGAGTGATATAGAAATTGTTATTTTTCGGATCATGTGTTGTAACAATTCGTTTTAAGCAAACCATCTCTGGTAGAAATACATTGTTTTATTAAATCTTGTAAATATCTTGAATAAATTTGTAATTATTTTTAGTGTTATTGCTCAATATTACTTTTACATTTGATTACATTTTGATTTTTAAATGCCGTTCAAATATTATACAAGTGAGTTTTCGGAAATTTTGCAATCATCCCCTCTTGTTAGCAAAATAAGAATTTCACTTCCATCGCTTATGTACGAAAGTCTAAAACTTTTTTTTTCACTTACTAGAGTGAATAATCAGCTTCAAATTAAAATAAATGATGCTAGTTAGCAAGGGCGCCGGCAGCGGGGTGCAAGGGGGTGCACTTGCACCCCCCTGACTTTATTTATAAACAATCATGAAGTACAAAAGTTTTTTTATTAAAAATATTTTTATTGGAAAACAAATAATTAAGTAATTATTGATACGTAACGATTAAAAAAATGTTTAATCAAACAAGATTTGTAATCGTCTTGATAGCTGTCCAAATCTGTTTCATGTTTTCAATGTTTTCATGTTTTCAATTAATTCTGAGTTATCTTTGATTCTTTTCTTATGCACACTGAGCATAACTACTTAATCTCTCGTGAGGCATTGTAGACCGATTCCATATTTTGATGCGTCACATTGTACTAAAAGTGCGTTCAATAGTGCACGTAGTAGCTGAGGCCAAGAGTTAGGCCAATTTTGATTGCCTCCGCTACAGCTAGGTAAAACGGTGTGGTCTCAATAACTAAATCGATGTATTCGAGGGATTCATAAGAATTTTCACTATTCCTCCACATTTCGTACCACGTAAATTCGTACTTTTTTTTATAAATATCTTGTTAACAATGAAGAAATGTATCTTGAAAAAAATTAACAGATGAAAGTATATGTAATAACAAAACAAAATGTAATAACAGAATATTTTTACTTTTTTTGGGGGGGAGGGGGTAGTTTGTTAGAGGGTTGCACCCCCTTTTATATTATTCTGCCGGCGCTTTTGCTAGTTAGCAAAACAAACATGTTCCATTTTATAAAGTTTCCTGAGTCTTGTGTTTACTTTCAGTAGTCTCTGTAAGTCTCTGAAAAAAAAGAAAAAAGAAAGAAATTTATTCCAATTCTTAACTTTGCACTTGGAAAACTTCACTTCAAATTTAATTTTTCTCCATTAAGAAGTTTTGAATATGTTGTTGTAATGTTATACGTAAGCATTGCTCACCCTTGTCGGCAAAATAATCTCAAACCCATCTCTGTATTGCTTTTGTAATACTTGAACGTCGAATTTGAATAAATTCGAAAAGTAAATAAAATTGATCAATCAAACTACTCTCTAAATGCTTCCAGAAATTCTAAAACTAATTTTGCATTAAATGTTCATGCTTTCAAGCACATGCTGTCCCTCAGTGGACTGATCGTTAAGTCTGAGAAGGGACCGAGGGTATGCGGTCCTCGTTTAACTGTTCTATCGTAAAGCGCAGGTGGCCGCCCGCGAAGGTGGTCGGGCTACCGAAGCCATCCCATCTGCAGAGGATCAAAATTGTGATGTCTTCGGTTCAGGGATAATTCCCAGACAGTTGTGAGTAAAACAATCAAGCTCATACTGATATCTTGCTTTTTTTTGCCAATTTATTCTGTCTTTGATTTATAGTAGATACTTACTTTAATGTATACGCTATCCAAACTACGGAGACCAATGCAATTGGTTAATAAATTAAATATATTTATACTGGTATTTTTAAGGTACATCTTAATAAACATCAAATATACTTAAATATAATCTACAATGAATACGAAAATGTCACTCATTATTTCTAACTGTAATTATCGATTGTTAGAAAAATTAAATGACATAATTATTATATGATAATTATTGAATACGAATGTCTTTAGAAATTTTATTTGCTGCAATGAAATATCGGCCCATGTGAAAATCTGAATTAAATTGGACAAATATCGAGTTTTTTTTTTTTTTTCTTTTTTTTACATTTCATTATGATATTGATATCATCGGTAAGAGGAATTTATGGTCGTGTTGGTTTATGAATCTGAAACGCTGTCACCAACACACGCTTCGTATCACTAATAAATACTCTAAAATTTCCTGCTTATAATTGTTTTAATTCAAAATTTTTGGCATATTAGTGCAATAAAACTATTGAATGAAAATACTAAAAGATAAGGAAATCAAAACAATCATTTTTTTTTTCAAACTTGTTCTATTCACATAATTCTTCTTACATGATAAAATCGAGGGTTTGCGTCAGAATACTTTCCATCCTTCGAGTATTCCATTCCTTTTTGTGAGAAGCTTTGCAACTATTGTTAACACCATGGTGGGGGGGCATCGATGACCGGCACTCAGTTTGTTCGTAGCGCCACGGGGATCAAGATTATTAGAAAAACATAATTCGAGTAAAATTTTAATTTTTTTAATATTATTGTTACTAAAATGGTTTGAAAAAATAAATACAATATAGAACACTCAAAAATAGTTTTATTTATATACACAGAGATGTCAACTTGCTCCGGACAGCAAATAAATATTTTCAAGTGGTAGTTGGTTTAATAAATTCAATTTATTAGATTTTTATCCGCCACTATTTCTAAACAATTCATGGGCTTATATAATTCACCACTTTTTTCAGCTAAACCTTTTAAAAAACTAGCAAAATCTGTCTAATATTTCCAAGATTAGCTCGTTGCTATTTACCGTTTGGCCAGACGGGCAAGCTACGTAAAATTAGCGTGGCATTCAACGTGTTAACTAAACACAATAGTTATTTGCAGGTTTAACGCAAGACTTGGAATGTAAGACAAGGCAACATGAATACTATCAGGACTGGACTTGAATGAAGTTACAATAACTGATCTATTAATTTTGCTTTATCTGAATTTAGCATGTTATTGTGATCATTGGTGGCAGTTATTGAAAAAAAAAAGTTTTTTGAATATTGTTTGAATTGAGACTGAATATGTGATTTGAATTGATTTTGAAAATGTCTGATTATTTTATAAATTTTACCGGAAAACAATTTTCATTATATAACAATAGATTGATCTATGCAACTTAGGGAAACATCAAAAACAAAAAGACATTAACAAATATGGTAAATTGTAATGTTAAAATTATTTTTATTGAAATCTTATTTCACTCTAAAAATTCGAAAATAATGCTTTTAATCAAATTGCTAAATACGTTTTGAACGTAAACCAGTTATCGTAGCTGCCGATTCTTCCAGTTTTTCCTGAAGTTTCGTTTAAAAATATATAAAAACATTTGCTTTTCTATCTCATTCTTATATTTAATTTAGAATGGTTTTAATGGTGATGATAATAGATTAACAGTGCGTTTAAACAACGGCAAATTATAAAAATATTTTTGCATGATATTGAATTTTTATATTACCACTAGAAAAAGAGCACCAAAAGTTGGCTGACTTTAGGGATTTTAATAAAACCTTCTTTGTTTTAATTTTGCCAGTAATTGAAAGAATAAAAGAATAATTATCACGGTAACTGAAATATAATATCGTTTTTTATTTGTTTATTTTTTACTGAAAATAAGCAAATAAAAGTAGTGGATTTAGAGAAGGATTCGATCCACAGTAAATCGAATCCTTCTCTACAGTCGTGGTATCATAAAGACACGATTTCCGGTAAAACAGTGAATACAAGGGCTGTGGAGGTCAGTAAGCGGGTGGGTGAGTACTTTCTTCAGCTTGCGTAGGAACCGCGGTAATCGTTAAACTGTTCCACTGCATGTGCAGGTAGTCGGGCTGCCATTTCCTCTTCTGAGGCTCAAAAGTGTGATGGCATGTGTCGGATCATCCTCAGGGACAATAAACCCATTGTGCAGCCTTAGAACGACGCAAATAATGTACCCATCATTTTTTACATCAAATTAAAGTGATACATTTATTTTCAATCAAAGCCTCTTATCAGCAAAATTTTCCCAGCTAAGTGTGACAATGCCAGATTGAAAATAATAAATTAGTAATTTGGAAAAATATCTGAAAATGTCTTTTTTTTCATGAATAATGCGTCAGTTTAATTATTCCCATGTATTTATTAAAAGCAAATTATTGCTTGTAGACACTTTTATACATAATTGAAGGTTTGTAAAAAAATTAAAAACGATTTCATCACTTAAAACTATTGAAACAAAATTATAGAAAACATAATTTTAAAAGGATACAATACTTTTGGGTGATCAATAGATACACTTCGTTATATAAAAACAACTGAAGCAAAACTATTTTAATAAATAGTTTCTGAAAGTTCTTTAATTCACACAACTCCTCAGCGATGCAAAACCATTCAAAATAATTACTCGAAACATAACGATTCTTACTGAATATTAAAATAAATGATAAGAAAACGATACTTTATTGATTATGGGTATGATGGACACTGGGTTGAAATTTGAGCCATTACGCGGCATTTTTATTCTATTGAACCAGGGATGATTTTTTGGGGAAACTTTCCGATTATGAGTATAGAATTTTTATCGAATTAATTTTTCCTGAATGGAAGAAAACATGTGGGGAAATTTCCCGGGAATTTCATCTTGTAAAACAATTCCAGATAGTAAACTTTTTTATGTCAATTTAATCTTTGCTTTCAAATTGAGAATTGCGGATCTAATTTGTGCAGCAATAAACACGATTTTACATTTTTGCAATAAAAGTTAATTTTCACGTCGCAGATATATACATTTTTAATTTCTGTGTGCATTAAACTCGTGTAGCAAGTTTTCTTTCCTATAGATTATAAATTTATTATTTCAAATGCTCCAGTCTTTTGATTTGATGTAGTAAATTGAATAAATGATTTTTGAATACTTTTATAACTATCAGTTTTATTAAATACAAATTTTTTAGTTATGTCTTATTCATTTTATTGTATAATACTCCTGATTTTTTTTAGTAAAACAAGTTTTTCCCATATACAGTTTAGTTACTAGAAGCAAATTTTAGAGATTGTAGCTGTATACAAACATTCCTCCCTTAAAGATTTGTCTTTAGTAATTGGCTAATTCCATATTTTTCATGATTTCAAATAGCTCAAATCTGGTTAATAACAAATTCAAAACAAAGCCTATTTAAGTACAATTGTGCATTCAAAATTTTAGAACCTGCCAGTTTTTTTTTTTTTTTTAATTTATAAGCACATAATACAACATTTAAAAATTAAAATTTTAAATTCAATATAGTAAATATGTCTGACAAGTTAAAACAAGTTTTAAATTCGGAGATCTGTTTACAAACTCAAATAAGGAGCAACTTTAAATATTTCATTTTGGAGATTTTCAATACGAGAATGTGTAACTTTGCGTTCATTGACAATATTACCTTTATGATCTAGCTAAACTTAAATTTTGACCAACTTAAACTTTAATCTGCAAAAGAATTTTGTGGAGCTAATCACTGTTATTTTCTAGTCTAAAAATAATCAAAATGGTTTTTCTTAAGATAATCGATATAAAATATGTAATAACAGTTTATAGTTTAGTGACAAGAAAATCGCTAATATTGATTTAAATTTTTCCTTTGTTTAAAAACCTCTCTAAATTTCATCCAGATATAAATTCGTTAACATAGCAGTTTCTCAAATATTGTAAATTCGCTACAACCACTTTAAATTAACCCTCATTACATATTTCAGTTATCACATATTAAGTATTTTTGCACACATTTTAATTTTAACTTTAAAGGAAAGAAAATTTCTAAATTATTAATCCCGATGAAGTTGAAACTCCTAACTTATGTTTAATTTTTATGCTTTTACCTTTCTTTTCACTCAAAAATAATTTATGTTAAATCCTTGTTAAATCTTACATTTTTTGTAATGTAGTGTTTCTTTGAAATTTGGTGCTTCCTTAACTAAGAAAACCTCAAAGGTAAAATATGTAATTTTAACGATATACAGAAATACGTTTAATGTCTAAAATATTGCACTTTAAACCAAATTTTTTATTGGTACACTTCAATTTTAATGCTACATTTTAGCCACTTCTACAATAAAATCACAAACTTAAATTTAAGAAAAAAGTTTTCACCGAACATAACAAAAGGTGACAATTCTATGACACAGTTGAGTGCTCGAAGAATTCTGAAAATACTGCAACAATCTAGGTTTAGATCATAAAAATAAAAAGGTTTCAGGATTTCTAATATTCCATAGATCAGCATGTTCATAGTTTTTTTCCTACAAAATACTTAAGTGAAAGTGGCCCTATATGGCCGTAAATATATGTTCAAAAGAAAACTCTTAAGCGAAATTAAAACAGAGTAACGTCAAAGGTTAAATATATTGACAGGCAAATATAAGTGTTTGAATAATGCTCTAGAAAGAGACTAGGAAAGATAAGGATAACAAATGTGGCAATAAGAAGTATAGTATTTTAATTTAGAGAAAACTAAAGCCAAATATTTTTAATTTGTCCCATCTTTATTAATTCATTTGTATGCTTAGTTTCTACACTGAAAGTTATTTTTGTCTTAGAGATAGTTAGTTTCCAAATGAAAAATATATTTCTCCAGAACCATTTTCTTCAAGAAGGGGTTGTGTACTTTCTAAAGAACGTGCATTGTACTACAAGGAAATCAAACCTTACATTTCTCGCCCACAATTTGATGCAGACTAAGCACCTGCATGAATGTGCGGAATGTTTTCAGATAAGAAATATGCAGTACTACCATTCCAATCGTGTACTTTTTTTTTCTACTAAAAAAAAAAAAAAAACAAAACTGTATGTATTAAAAAGTTACTCATGGCAAAAATCAAACACACGGTGTTAGATATTTTCTAAATTTTTGAATTAAAAAAAGACTTCTGAACGAACTTCTAGTTTAAATAAACTTTTAAAAAAACTCATTTTTAAAGTAAAATGTTACGTTGGATAGAATGACTAACCATTAAAATCGTTTGAATCGTAATTTTGCGGATTTTAATTGAACTTAAACTGAGCTGAGTTAACTTTTGTTCATGCTTTAATTTGTTCTCAAATTGATATTAGTATTAATCAATATTTTATGCAATGTATTGTATGCGAAACCAAAATTTTGTGTTCATAACGCGTAGATACAAAATACCAAAATTAATAGACAGACTGCTTTAAAATAAACAAAACTTTTACGAATAGATTCAACATAATATTGAATAATTTTTTTAAGATCTATTAGATACAAAAACTTCTAATTCTTTATAACTAAAGTATAGTATAAATTTTGAACGTTATCAAAATGTTAACTTATTTCCCGCAGTCCCCTTACTACAAGGGGAGTCTTCGGCCGGCGGGGTTCGAACTCTCGGACATGGGCCCAGCGCCCTACCGACCAGGCTATACCGGCCCATTAACTAACTGTGACAGAAACATATGCTACTTCAATTCAAATTAATACGAAAGGCTTACTTTTAAAAGTTGAACCCTGTATTTAACAAATCTGCAACTAAATTTTACGAGCTTTATGAATTGAAATTTTTTTGCTGAGTGATGAAGTGTGAAATTGGACTTGCCCTTTTCGAGATGGAATGTAAAAAGTGAATATTAATGAAATGCATAATTATTTTCATATCTAACTATGATATATAAATCTAAATTAAAGACTTAATTGTTTGCTTTAAAATTACCTTATTTTACACATATGTAAATTAGTTTTCTTTTTTTTTTTAGCATACATATTTGATCTTTAGACAGAACTCAGTCACTGAAAATTAGTAATTTAAAATATTTCACAACAACACTAAAAACTCAAAAAATAATAACTACTACAGGTAATAAAATATTTTATGTAAAGTAAGCTGCGATCTAATTTATTTGTCGAGTAAAAAGAATTGCCAAAATATCTATTAGGGCTAGTATGGTTGTCAAATGTATAAATAAAGTATAAATTTTATTAAACAGTAAAGAATAATATACTAATTTCTATATTTTATTATATTCTTTAATAACAATCGTTTTTAACAACAAGATTCTGTTTCTGTTGAGGTCATTCTACCTTCCCAATCGTAGGCGATGGCAAATATTTTACTAAACCCTGCAAAATGAACTTATCTAAAGAAGTAGAAAAAATAAACTATTTTTTCAAAACATATAAAATCTGAAAAATAACCTTCTCTTATAGTTGTGAAATCCTGATGAATAAAATCCCTTCTGTTGAACTGGTTGGATCCACATAATCAAATATTTTATTCAAAATTTAATTTATTTATTTCCACATAGTAAATTTTTATCAATATAGTAATTTTTATAATTATTAAACCAATGATAATTCGTTATTTTTTTCTGAAATATCTGACATTAATTGTAAAATTTCTAATTATTATTCTAATTAATTTCAAATTATTTTCATCATACATCAGTGATTCCCTTGAATGACCACGTGTCCAGGTACCAGAAAATTTGGTTTATTGTACATTTATTTCCATTTGGAGTTGCATTTCATTGTTGTTTTTTATGTATTGTAATTATAATTGTTAGCACCCTATATTTTTGCTTTCATCTATGTCTGTTTGTGTATTTATCTTTAAAAAATTAGGTGCTATTTTTTATTGTAAATTCAATTTACGATTTGCAGTGGTGTATATAATTTAATCAATGCAGTGTAAATATAATTATTAGTACCTTATAAGTGCCTGTTTGCGTATTTATCTTAAACAAATAAGGTGCTGTTTTTCTTATTGTAAATTCAACTTATGATTTATAGTAGTGTATATAATTTAATTAATGTAGTGTACATATAATTATTAGTGCCTTATATGTGTCTGTTTGAGTATTTATCTTAAACAAATTAGGTGCTATTTTTTAATTGTAAATTCAATTTATGATTCGTGCTAGAGTATATAATGCAGTGTACATACAATTATTAGTACCTTATATGTGTCTGAGTATTTAACTTAAACAAATTAGGACCTATTTTTTATTGTAAATTAAATTTACGATTTGTAATAGTGTATATAATTTAATTAATGCAGCTTGGAAGGCTACAGTGCACACCCTACAGGGTAACAAAAAATTATAGGGATCACTTTTGTGGTTATCTACCACTAAAGTTTTAAAACCTTTTTACATATATAGCATACTGATCTAAAGCTCTACTATTTGACTTTCAATTGCAATACTATTTCATAAAATCACAAAAATGTTTTTGAAGAAATTTGACAAAAAGCTAATTGGTCAAGTACAAGCATTTTTAGAACTTCGATGGAGCCATATGATTATAGAAACCCATTTTAAAAAGAAAGGTATTGCGATTTCACTCAGCCATATCAGTCGCATCAAGAATTCAAAACTTGGATCGATGCAAAATAATGCAAAACCAAAAAGAAGTGGACGGTCAAGCAAATTGAAGAAATCAGATTTGCAGAAGCTTGATAAGATGACATCAAAACCGGATCCACCAACACAGACAAGAATGGCTAAAGCTCTTAACGAGAGTCAGCAAGTTGTAAGCTATCAACTAAAACAAAAGTTGAAGAAAAAATGCCATAAAAAACCTAAATGTCATCATTTAAGTGAGAGATCGGTGCAGATTAGGAGGCAACGCTTATGGCCTCTCTACAAGCTTTTCTGTAAGGACAGATGGCGAAAGTTCATTACAACTGACGAAGCTTGGATCTATCTATCTGATACCAATGCTAAATCTAAAGTTCAATATCTTAGCCGTGGACAGAACAGGCGAGACTTGACACCATCAACCACGGTGCCTCATGTCAAAGGCGTAATGGTTTGGATGGGCATATCCGCCCATGGTGTGACCAAACCTCGGTTTGTGAAACCTGGGGCCCAAAATAAATTTTGAGTATTCCATACAGAAGATATTAAAGCCCTTTTTTAAGGATGATTACTGCAGATTGTACTCTAATAGTGATGCTGTGTTCCATCAGGACTCTGCCCCATCGCATGCATCTAAGGTCACCCAGAAATTCCTAACAGATCAGCAAGTGAAATTCCTGAGACCCGAACAATGGATTCCTAACAGTCCTGGGGACATCTGAAAAACAAACTGAATAAGAAAAGATTTTCTACATTGAGAGGCCTTCAAAGAGCTATTAGAGAAGAGGTGAAGAAAATCCCCCAGGAAATCATTTTGCGGGCTTTAAAATCATGGCCGAAGCGTTGTAGACAAATCTATTATGCCGGAGGTCGACATATTGAGAAACATCGCTGAATTTATGTAATAAATTTTGGAAATAAAAACGTTCAAAAATGATCCCTATTATTTTTTGTTACCCTGTAATTGAGTAAAAGCTTATTTATTTATGAGAGCTTTTTATTACTTATTAAAATTTTTTTATTAGAATACTTCAATAGCTTTTTTTTTACTTCTCTTTAAATTATGTTTACTATACCTCAAATACGCTAATTTGTGCTGGTGTTAGTGTACGAAATCAGCCACGAAACGTACTTAATGTTAATAAACATACCTTTCTTTTCCAAAAATATAGAGGGTAGCGCAACAGGGGTATGTTTAGAAAAAATTAACGGACCCTTCACAAAATATCTTTTCATAAAAACGGACCCTTCACAAAATATTTTAACTTTAAAACGGACCCTTCACAAAATGATTTTTCTTTTAATCGGACCCTTCACAAATTTGTTATAGGAGGTCTTGATAGTTAGGACAAGAAAGCGGTCCTAAATCTGGACCCCTAAATGTTAATTTTAATGGAGACAATAAATTTTGAATTGTGAGGTTGTAATTTTTGTATGATTTAAAATATGTATATTTCACTTATGTTGTGCCTGTGTGTCTTAATAATTAAAGAAGTTTCATGATTGTGATTTGAGAATTCTTTACTATTCGTAATAGTTTTCTGTTATATACAGTCCCAAAGTGAGTAGCTTTTTAAAAAGTGCTTATTTTTTATTTACGTTTTTTAAAAGCCCTCAATGGTGCTTTTTTTTTTATTTATTCGGGATTTGTAAAAAGAGATTTATTTTCTTTGCCGTATCGATTGTCGTTCTAAATTATTAAGTTTTTGATAATGTTTTGGAATTTTATTGATTTTATTCTTTCAAATTTTATACTATAAAAAAAATTTTGAGTGCTTAAAAAGTACTTAAAAGGTGCTTATTTCTTGTTGAAAAATATATAGCTACTCACCTTGAGTACCTGGCCATACTATTAGGCGCACTAAAAGATTCTATGTAAAATCTTAATTTTCAGGTGATACTATACAGCTTTATTGTTTTTACGTGACTGAAACCAGTTTGCACTGGTTTACGTTAGTGTATCAATCAGTTAAATCTGACGATATATAATATAAACTCGGCGATTGGATAAATTAGACGAAATATTGTATAAATTAGAATATTTTATTTTGTTTTATAACCGTCGTTGAACAGCCGACCCAATTTTATGGGTTGATGTTCAACTCCGTAGCCTTGTAATTTTGAACCCAATTCAGAAGAACAAGGGAACTCCTGGATAGAGTATTGGGAAAATTTTGCCTTCGTGGAGGACTTTTTGATGGAGTTAACCCACATTTGCGTTACATGAAGGGGAAGACCAAGAGGATCTCCGACGGCAAGGGGACTCTAATCCATGATATTTCACGTCAGCACTGTGGTTGGTGCAAGCCGGATGAGAAATTCGTGGCCAACCGAACAATATGCTCAGAATAGGAAAGCAACCCTAGCGGCGAACGTCGACACTTCTGGGTAGGAGTTTCTATGCAATTCGTAATATTTATGAAGTGCCCTACTTCCTTTAGAACGTATACCCCCGATCTTGGCGAGCCCCCGATAAACTGTTCCCGTACCCCTGGGGGTACGCGTACCAATGGAAAAATAAGTAATCGTAAATTTTCATGGCTAGCTTTGTTTTTAGATAAAATGTTTCGAAATTTTCGTTAGTTGCAAGATGTTTCATATAAGAACGCGTACCCCTGGGGGTACGCGTACCAATAGAAGAATAAGTAATCGTAAATTTTCATGGCTAGCTTTGTTTTAAAATAAAATGTTTCAAAATTTCGTTAGTTGCAAGATGTTTCGCATAAGAACGCGTACCCCTGATAAACTGTTCCCGTACCCCAGGGGGTACGCGTACCACACTTTAGAAAATGCTGCCTTACAGGTTTCAAATTAAGATCAGATTGCCAAAAAAAAAAATCCTGGTCAAAGGAACACCAAGAAGTTTCACAAAAATAGTTATGGGACTAAGTAAAAACCGGAAGAAACCAAAGATGGCCTTCCTTAAAAAACTTTAATCTTTTATCATGGTTGGTGGACAAAGAGGTGGCAGAAAAGGCCATAACAGAAAAAGGTGGAATGTTTCCCGAAAAGGGTAAATAATGCCATACTAGACATAGTTAAAGAGCATTTTGAGAAGGATGCGTGGTTTATTGTTGAGAACCTTGTTAAAAGCCAAAAAACTGTTCTGTTCATGGAGCTGTGATTTTGCCAAATGTTCTTTACAATGTGATTTACTGTTTAACATGGTACCATATTTTCTGTGCAAGTCTACTCCCAAAAGAAAAGAATGGTTTTGTAAAAGTAAAATAAATGGTTAAAATTCCGTATTTTAATTTTGTTTTGTCATTACAAATAATGCTTGAAAATTCCTTTTTTCTTCTCTCTGCTTTTCCCCTTTTTTCTGATTAGAAGAGAACATTAAATTCCTTCTTGATCAGGAACCATCCTCCTTCTAGGTTCAAAAATTGATTCTCAGTATTCTTAAAAGTGTGATTTGTCCACGAATTTTGCGAAATTCCGCCTTTCTCAAGACCATTCATTTACTGTCTTCCGCGATTAAAATTAGTTAACTAAAATTTAGTTAAAGTAAGAAATTAAAATTTAATTTGTGAAAATTTCGCTAAATCGCGTTAATGAGAAGCTTACATACATTTTATTTTAATAACCGTCGTTGAACAGCCGACCCGGTTTTTGGGTTTACGACTACTAATGTTCAACTCCGTAGCCTTGTCATTTTGAACTCAATCCAGAAGACAAGGGAACTCCTGGCTCAAGTATTATGAGAAATCAGCTTTCGTGGTGGACTTCCTTTGAGGAACTAATCCGCATTTGCGTTACACGGAGAGGAAGACCACGAGAACCTCCCACGGTTAGTCTGACGGCAAGGGCACTCTAACCCATGATCCGTCTACCACTGAGAATATTTCAGGTCAGCACTGTGGTCGCTGCAAGCCGGATGCGGAAATTCGTATTGACCAGCCATCGCCAGGATCAAACCCCGGTTCACCACATTGGAAGGCGAACGCTCTACCCCCTGAACCATCGCGGCTCACGTTTACATACACGTTATTCTCCCGCTAATTTGATTTTTTTCCTTCTTTTTTTTTTGGTTTCTCGCGTTTTTTAATATTTGAAACTACGTCGAAATCCGCTCATGTTGCGATTCATATTCACGCAAATTTTTTTTTTTAATCAAACATCGATTTTCGGTTGCACATTGTTGTTAAGTTACACATCGTGAATCGTATTCACGAGATTTAAAACTCGTGCATTGCGATTCGTATTCACGTGATTTAAAAATCAAATATCGCAATTTATATTTACGCGATTTTAAAAATCAAATCAATATCGTTATTAGAATTCACGCGTTTTTAAAATCCATTATCGCGATTCATATTTACGCTATTCTTGTAAGAATTAAATTTTTTCTTAAATTAGTTTCTTAAAGCTGTGATATTCTTCATAAGTAAGTAAATTAATTATAAATCTTAGTTAAAGGAAATTATAAACAAGTATAGCATATTAATGGATATCGAGTTTTTGTTCATAAATTTTTCACAATCATCCCTGCTTGATACGGAAGTGAGGCATTTTTTCCAATGCCTTATTTTCAATGAGACCAAACATCAGTATGATCGACCTAATACTGTAAAAATTAAAAGGGTTTAATGCACAAAAAGTGCAATTCTGTACTAGAAGCGATTTATGCATTTGGCAAAGTTAACTAAACAAGTGAGGCTTTGTTTCTTATGTTTAATCGAATAAAACCGTTCAGACAATAGAAAGAACAGTTCAAAAGTTGCAAGTAATTTCAGGTATAAAAAGTATTACTTTCGACGTGTACTTACATGCAATTTTTGTTTCGCCATCATAGCTACAAACACAGATAGGAAAAAAATTCAGTAGATTTTACGAAATATAAATTTCACGATAATTGTTGCATACTGTATGTACTAAATATTTCACACGTAGGGAATTTTAGTCATCAAAATAGGATATTCATAATTAATGAAACCTGTCGAACTAAATTTTATTTATTAGCAGTAAAAACTAAACGTAAAATTTTTTATCATAAATGATAAAAAATTATCCTTCATTCATAAATTAAAAGAACAAATAGGATAACAATATTAACCTGCCGTAATAATGAAGTCAACACATTGAACACGTTTCTAAATCGATTCAGCCTATATCATTCAAAAACTATGACTACAAAACCTAAATTTTTTTTAGAAATTTCAACTTTTAAAACATCAGAGAGATCAACAATAATCTGGTGTGAAAAATCTAGGACAAAAAAGTTTTGCATCTTCTTTAACCCCTTTTCAATAATCCTCCATTGAATTTATTTATTATTTCTTTACTGCTTTTTTGTAAGAAAGATTGGTATTATTTTAATTCCTACAAAATCAAGTACTTTTCAAGTGCCCTATGGCAAAATGCAAGGACTTTTCAGGGCTCATTGCGTCAAATATGTCAGTTTTATGTGTCAAATATTTTGTCAGGAAACAAAACATCATTAGATGAAGTCAGTGTAAATATTCTTCTGAGAACTAGAATTTTTATAAGGAATAATTATAATACATGATAGAATTATTAAACTTAATTCTTAATTATTGCTATTGACAATTCTGATTGGTCACTTTCCATTCTGTAAAAATAATGCTATTTTTTCTGACTTGCGGGAAATAGTTTATTAAAGAAAAGAATTCTTGATTTTTAATAATATATCTCACAAGCAGTTTATATTCGAAACATATTATAATTTTTTGAACTTATAAAAATAAATTCAGAACAATGTATATAAAAACAGAATATTTACTAATCTTTGGACATCATACAATTCAGATGAAATATTTACAAATATACAATGATTGTGGCTGATGATTCATAAATAAATTTTTCTTAAATCTGATGGAAAAACGATCATATTACATTGGGGACAAAGTTTCTTTACACCCTATAAATGAAAAAAAAAAAAGTTATTCAGTATTGAGACAACATTCAAAATTCATTTTAGAAATTAACATATGAGAAACAACTACAAGTGACCTGATAAACATTCCTTGTTTTAATTTATTTGAGAAACAGACTCATGAGACGCAGTCGGAAAAGACATATAAACATTAATTATAAAAATACATTTCAGTGGTGCAAAATAAAACAAGTAGTATAAAAAAAGATTTTTTTAAAGTCAATTCCTACTTAGGGTCAACAAAGAAATTTTTTATTTTAGTTACTTTTTATTAAATAATTGCAATTTTTTTTCCTATATACAATAAAAATTAATTAATTGAATTTAAAAGAAGATTTAATATTTGAGAAAACTGTATAAACATCAAGTGTCCTCCACTAAAAGTGTATTTGAACTTGAGTGGATAAATAAAAAGTATTTTATTAACGATTGCAAATTCGAACGAGATATAGGTAGAGTATTAAGTAATAAAAGGAATTGGAAAAAAAAAAAACAAATGAAAAGCTTTTGATCAAAATTTTACCTACTAAAATGCAATCTTAATGATAAGAGTACCTAACAATATACAGGGTGTTTATAAAGTCCCGGACCCATTTTGATGTTTAATAACTCATAAAATAATAAAGATAGATTAAAATTAATAACATAAATGGTTAGATAGACTCAAAAAGTTTCATGACTCTTGTCAATGAACTTCCATATGCGCCCCCTTCTTTTTTAAGGTTTACAACAGATATGGTAGGAAGGATAGAAGATGCTGCTGATTTTCTGAAGTGCATAATGTTCTCTGACGAAGCATCCTCTCATGGCATTGTTAATTACTATAATGTGCGTATATGGGGATCTGAAAACCCCCATAAATACCATGAGACACAAAGGGATTCCCCAAAGGTTAATGTGTGGTGTGGACTTATTCAGGACTGAGTCATTGGGCCTTTCTTTTTTTACAGAAAAGACTGTCTCATCAGTCCTATACTTAGACATGTTGGAAAACTTCGTATTTCCACAACTAGAAGAGCTTCAGCCATATATCTTTTCACCACCTCATTGGGGTATCATCGTTTGTAGTTCCTTGAATGACCATTTTTCGATTGGGCGAGTAGGTCCAATTCCTTGGCCACTCAGATCACCTGATAAAACGCCGCTGGACTTTTTTCTTTGGGGATTTATAAAGGACAATGTTTACAGGAGGATCGTGTCGAACATTGATGACCTAAAAGTCAGAACTACAACTGCAATAGCCACTGTGGATGCCAACATGTTTGCCACTACCTGGCGTGAAATTGACTTGATATTCTCCGTGCGACAAAGGGGGCACACGTGGAAGTTCATTGACAAGGGTCATGAAGTTTTTGAGTCTATCTAACCTTTTATGTTATTAATTTTAATCTATCTTTATTATATTATGAGTTATTAAACATCAAAATGTGTCTGGGACTTTATAAACACCCTGTATATTCTAACTAATTTGAGCAGATAATATTTTTAGCCGAGAAAATTTGAAAAGTATGTACTTCTTCCAAATGGATATACCTTTTGGAAGATTAGGTCCGAATAGTTTAGTCGGGAAAGCAGTTGAAACTTTGGATTTTTAAATGTTATTTTTTCATAAATTAAATTATTTGTAAAACTATTTAATCAAGTCAAATATATTTTGCACTCAGAATTGTAAAAATCAGCAGATTTTGTTATTTAAAGTTATGTAAAAATTTGTATATCTTTGAATTTAAACTTTTTGCTCTTATTTAATAAACTATTAATTTAACAGGAACAATATTACAATGGAAATACAAAGGAGAATTATTATTGCCAATAGATGTTTGAATGGAATTCGAAAATACATAAATCTTATGTAATTCATAGAAAAACAAAAGTTTTATTGTATAAATCTCTTTTAAGATCTATTTTAACATATGCTTCTGAAACTTGGACCCTATCTTGTACGGATGAGGTTATGTTGGGTACCTTTGAGAGAAAGGACTTGAGAAGTATTTTTGAAGTTTGTGTGGCTTAGAAGAACAAATTTAGAGCTTTATCACTCATATAAAGAACCTGACATTATTAACTTTCTTAAACGACAAAAAATAAAATGGGCAGGACACACTATCAGAATGGACGAAGACCGTACCACAAAAGAGAGCAGGCAAAATTTGAGATTGGCCTAGAAAAAGACCTTTTGATCTTAAAAACTGGAAAACGCTAGCAGGAAAAAGGTTAAACTGGAAAAAACTTCTTCAGAAGGCCAAGGTCCACCCAGGGTTATCGAGCCATTGATGATAATGATTAATCTAACTCTTATTCTATGCACAGAGTGCAAAAAGGTTTCATTTTTAAATAAACCTTTTTGCACTCTGTGCATAGAATAAGAGTCTTTAAAAATGATGTTTTCTCTGTTAGAGACATGGTGAAATATGCAAAGAATGATATTAATATTAAGGAGTTATTAAATTTACATTACTATAATAATACATATAATTATAGTAATTCAATTATTAGTAAAATCATTAAAATTGAGGAGAATTTTTATTGCTCTCTTGACAACGACAATCATATTTTCCAGATTGCAGTTACAGCCCTCAATCAATTTTGGAATTTTAAATTACTAGAAACAACAAAATTACTAGAAACTTTTTGCATTTTCAATATTTTTTTTCTTTTAAATGTCTATATTTCCATGAATGTTTAAGCTAGGCTTACGAAATTTTATGCTGTTATTGCATATCATAACAAAAGTAATCGATGCAAGTTACAAGCTTATTGCATAGTGTGTTAAAAAACACTATTTTTCTATTGCAATTTATTGCCAGTCCCTCAAACCTTTGAAAGCTTTAAACTTTATTAATATGTATGAGAAATCGCATGAACTAAACACATCTAAAGTTATTAAGTAATTTTTTAAGTATTTTTTGAAAAATATTAAAAAATCTGTTAGCATAGAAGTGTTTCTGTTATTTTGTCCAACCTTCATGGCAAGTTGTTCCATAAATTAAAATTAGCAAGAATGACATATCAAAAAGATTTGGAGGTTAAGCAAGAATTGTTTTAAAAGAAAAAATCATTTCCAACAATAAAATTAAAACTATTAGAAATAAACAAATTAAATAATAAATAATTCAGCAAATTAAACACAAAAGGAAGCTTGTATCAATGGTTAAAAGTACTGAAAACAAAAGAAAGAAGTTAACATAATTTTCTTTGTAAAGTAGTTGCTTGCTTTTTCTCATATCCTCATTCTCTGTTTGTATGTATTGAATTGTTAAAATAATTTAATCTAATTTATGTACAAAGTATAGTGATCATGTTTATTTAACATAATAAATATAATTGTTGCATTATAGCGCTAAAAGTTCAGCTGTTTTTACAAAACTGCTGTAGCATATCTGAAATATAGATCTATATATAAAAGCCAATTAAGAAATTCATACTGCCAGTGCTCCACCTAACAATCAATTGTCGAACCAAAAACTAACGTTTGTGTATCATATTTGGTATATCATATAGCGTTAAAGCAACAATATATATATACATATAGCATAATAAATAAATACAAAAAGAAAAAAACAAAGAAAATTAAGAAAAACAATAAGTTTTATTTACTGTGCATAAGCTGCAAGCAAATAGAACTGATAAAATAAGTTCAAAAAGTAGAGAAAAAATGGAAAAAATTACAGAACAATGAAAAAAAGAAAAATAGTAATAGAAATCTGAAAAAAATTTATAAATATCCGCAATAAATTATAAAATCTTTTGTAATAATTTTATAAAATAAAATATAATCTTTTATTTTCTGCATTTTTATTAATTTCCCCCCTTTTTTCTCTGTTCTGTGATATTTTCCATGTTTTCTCTACTTTTGAATATATACATACATAAATATTCCATACATTTGTAAAAATGTTATAAAATATATCACGAAAGAAAAAAACTTACACATTGATTAAAACAGAATTAGTTTTAATTTATTTTAATGTTCAAATAATTAAATTTCTTACTTCAAGTAGACTAAAAAAAAAAAAAAAAAAAAAAAAAAAAAAAAAAAAAAAAAAACTAGAAATTTTTTATTTTAGTTACTTTTTGTTAAATAATTACAATTTTTCTTATCAAGTAAAACTAAAATTAATTAATTACATTTAATGAATGAATTAGTAATAGAAAAAACGGTATTAGCATCAAGTGTCACATCCACAACAAGTTTAAAAAAAATGTATTTGAACTTGAGTGGATGAAAAAAAAGTATTTTATGAAAATTTGAACAAGATAGAAGGAGAGTGAGAACTCTAATAATGGGAATTGAATAAAAACTAAATCATAAAAGAAACCAAAAATATAAACTTGAACATTCTTTTTACAGCATTTTTTAACATAACAGCTTATAGTAACACAACAGTGAGAGGAAAAAACAAATGTAAAAAATAAAAAATTTAAATTTAATTTATTAAGTTAATATTAAATATTGTTTTTTGTTTGAAAAGTTTTTAAAATATTAAAGATTTGTATTGATTTAAAAATTGCTAAATCTGCATTTATGAAAGTTTTGTTCAGTAATTAAAAAAAAAAGATTATTAATATATCTTTTATCAGAAGGCTTAAGTAAGTGCCTTCTGAGGAAGGAAATATAGTTACCATTGTCATGAGCCAACATTCTTCACAATGCACATGCCAACAGGTGGTGGATACAACAGGTTTTGTATAAGATTCCTACAAAGAAAAACCACATTAATCACCTTAATTTCGAAAAAAAAAAAAAAGAATTTCTTATATATACCTGCCAACATAATGCAAAATCATTTTCACAGACTTTACATGATCATAATAAAATAACTAGTTTCTGAAAAAAGGCTCTTTTCTTTTTAAAGAGCTCCACAATAATAAAAATTTATGCACAAATTCATATTGAGATTTTATTCTATTTTTAAATTTAATAACAACTTTATTTGATTATGTAAAAAATAATTTTAATTCAAATTAATAATTAGTTAAAATATTATTTAAAAAAGTTATCGATTGAATATTTTAGATTTAAATAAGAGTTATTTATAAATGTACATTGACCAAAAACATTAACAAGATTAATATTATCGATCATACTGAATTTATAAAGATGTGTAAGGAATCAAGCAAACTAAGAACAACTTACAAATGTAAATTAGTGAATGTCCCTTATTAAATTTTTAATAAAATTTGTAACTTGGTTCAGTATTTCTAGTGTCCTGACACTTGGACAGTAGGGAAAAGGTCCAGTTACAGCTTCTAAAGTCATTTGAAAATTTCAATTATTTCGCTAAAGAGAAATGTTTGAAAAAAAATTTTTTTTTCATTGGTTTACAACTTTACTAATTATTAATAAGTACGAAATTGCAGATAACTATTTTTTCTCTTTCACATATTTTAAAATAACATTAGTGATGTTTGCTAGGTTATAGCTCAGAGTAATTGAAAAAGGAGCTTATTACACGTTTTTTAATATTTAATTATTTTTTGTTTCTTATGTCAGATATGCTCATTGATTAATGTGAAGACGGTAGCATAGACAGTGAGTCACTAAATTTGTATTATCTGAAACTGCGTTAAATTTTTTATAGATATATGCTTTAAAAATTTTTTCTACAAACCTATGTAATTAAAATCAATAAAAAAGTTTGAAAACAATAAAACTGCTACGTACTAAAAATTAAAGTTATCAGAAAAGTAGTACTAATTTGTTTCGGAGGCCAAGGATGACAATTAAGTTCAGTGACAATATCTATGTAGGTCTATCAAAGTTAATAGGTAAAAGGCATTTATTTGTTTTATATGGGGAACTGTAAAAATTGTTATACTATTACTGATGCTTTTGACGTCTAATAAATTTTGGTAACATTTTTTTTATTACATATAATTGAAAAGAAGAAATGAGCTATGAATTAAAAAAATAATGATTAAACCTGCCAACACTGAAGAAATAAAATAACGAAGATTTCACTAGCAAAATTGTTTAGGTTACAAGTAAAGTTTTGATACATCATGCATAATAACGTAAGGAAAAAAGGGAAATTCAAAATTGGAATTAATATAAGCACTCACATTTAGCGAAGTAAAAAATATGTATATAAATTTTAATCTAAAATTTTTTTAAAAAAAAATATTATTTATAGTTACTTAAACTATTTTATTTTATAACCGTCATTGAACAGTCGACCCAATTTCAGGTTTACGACTATGAATATTCGACTCCGTAGTCTCGTAATTTTGAACCCAATCCAGAAGATAAGTGAACTAACCCGTCTTTGCTATACATGGAGAGGAAAACCATGAAGACCTTCCATGGTTAGATTCACGGCAAGGGGACTCTAAAACTCATGATCCACTGATGATATTTTTAACCTCAGCACTCTAGTCGGTGAGAGCCGGGAGCAGAATTGTATCGACCAGTCATCGCTGGAATTCGAACCCTCATTGGAAGGTGAACACCCCTGAGCCATCACGGCTAGACTTAAACTATTAACACTCAACATACTGCAGTACTGGCAACATCTGTTGAGGAATAAGAAGTATTTTTGCCATCAGTGAATATTTTATCCCCAAAATTTTTATAAAGAATTTCTTCAATAAATACGTAGAGATCTGATAATGTACGGGTAAACAGGAGATAGTCGTAAAATACAGGAGTATTCGTTCAAAAGTAGGAGGTTTGGCAGGTATGTATCTCTCTCTCTCTCTTAAAATCTTTTAAATAATTTTTTTGACTTTAAGAAAAGGGAAGGAAAAACTTTAAAAAGTATTTAGCAAACAATTTATGCAAATTAGAAATAACTTGAATGACATTGCTATTTGATTGCTTCTTTAAAAAATAAAGAGGGTTCTCACTCAATTTTAAGAAAACAATTCCATGACTTTTCAAGATATATCAGGTAATCCATATTGTATTTTATTTATACTACGCAATTTTTCATAAGAAAATGTCTTTACTTTACTTGTTTGGTCAAATATAACATTTTCTGAGCAAAAACATATCATGCCGGCCAACATTGGAAAAATAATAAAATGAAGAATTTACTAGTAAAAGTTTTTTGGGCTACGAGTAAAGTTTTGATACATCATGCGCATAATTATGTAAGTCAAAATTGTAAATAATTTACAATAATTACATTTAGGAAGTAAAATAAAATGTATATAAATCTTCATCTAAAGAAGATTTTTTAAACCATTATTTATAATTACTTAAACTGTAAACATTCAACATGACGTAGAACTGGCAATAGTACCATCTATTGAGGAATAAGAGAAGCATCTTTTTTCTCAGCAGATATTTTATCACCAAAATTTCTTTAACAAATGCGGAGAAAATTGAGAATATACAAGTAAACAGGAGGAGATAGTCGTAAAATACAGGAGTTTTTGTTAATAAATGGGAGACTTGGCAGGTATGACAAATAATAGAATGAGAAGAATGGAAACATGGAAAAGTTTTGCTAAAAAGTGGAATTTGAAGAAATAATTGAATTGTAATAGATGTTGTAATTATTTAACGATAAGGGTAACAGTAGGCTTGAATTCGTGTTCTAAATTAGAAGAATTAAAAGTCCGATACTGAAAACATAAATCAGCTTTATCAAATAATTTTTCCACGAAAGTGATTAACATCTAAAGTAATTTTTTTTTTTAAAAAGAAAACTCTTACTTTACATTTCCCAATTACCCTGTGGCAGAATTGTTTTGGGCTTTCTGCGACATGCCCCTCTAATACTAATATTTTTCTGCAAAATACTTTTAAAAATAACATGTTACTAAATTAAAAAAACAGAAGCGTCAATTTCAAAGAAAGAAAAAAACTTTTTTAATTGAATACTTAATATTTTTTTATTATTCTAATACTATGTAGATAGTCTTGCATTTTGTAGGGGGGGAAAAGACACGAATTATTTATTTTTCTCGGCTTTTGTAAATCCTCATCCCATTAAAAAAAATCATGACATCCGCAGCATTAACTACTGTTACAAAAGATCGACTTCAAAATCACGCAAATCAGATTCTTTAAAAAGGGGTTACTAAATTCATTTTTTAGATTCAGTTGTTGTAACAAATAATACAGAATTAAAAATATTTTATTTTTAAAACTCAATGAAATCAATAGTAATAATTGCATAAAAAAAGGACGAAAATTTCTGCAGAAAAGAAAATCAAAGATTTTAACTTCATTACTCTTTCATTATTCTCAAATGAGAACAGAAAAATCACTAATATTTCTTTTTTCACTCCAATGCGCAAGAAAGGCATTGTTTGACTATAATTCTGTGGAGTTAAGAAAATTCATTTGAAAATTTCTGAAGAAAAGAAAACCAAAGTTTTTTAACTTCCCAAAGGAAAAACTCTTTCTACAAGAAATCAGGAATGTTCTGCGACAATGTCACTGTGTCACCACGATTCTGCCACATATCAAATAAAATATACTTATTTTAAAAAAAGAATGTAAATGCATAAAATGAAGTTTACCAAACAAATGAGACACCGAACATTCTTATCTTGATCTTCAAGAGATTTGATCTTTTCTTTCAATGATGAAACCACTGGATCTGAATCAGTTAGACTTCTAGAACAAATAAAAATCTTTTAACATACAGAACAAAAAGGGAACCTTGATAATAGAGGTAAAAACAAAAATGTTTTCTTACTTTGATAACTCTGAGATTTCAGTATCTGAGTCTGTAAGAAAAATCCATGAAATAAGTATGATCTTATATCATAATAATAATTTTATTTAGAATATTATGAAATACTTTTAGGGAAAACACTGAAAGTACTTCATAATATTATTCTAAATATAACACTGAAGATAATAAAAGATTAAAACATTATGATATCAGAATTTATATATATTCTAAATTTGTTAAAAGCTTGCACTTCACTAGAAGGAAAAGCCAGCTAAAGTTTGTCTAAAGTAAGAACTCTCATAGCCATTTGGCGGTGACTATGGTAACGAGGTATAACTATTTCAAGTACTGTGGGGTCACTGTTTAAGACAGGGTAGTACTCGGTTCAGTGAAAGAAAGGGAATTTGTTTTCTATTGTGTTAGTCCTAGATTGAAGAGGAACTACCCTCCAGGAAATGTGCCATTTTCATTTCCATAGCAGCAGGCGGCCTCAGACTTTGAGTCAGGGGAGTTCTTATCATAGACAAACTATAGGTCACCATAACCTCAATCTAATAGCACTGTATTGAGAAGGCAACAGTAACTTATCGATGCCAACCCTCTCGAGGCTAAAAAATGTTGCTAAATGAAGAGACAAAATACTGCAGTAACTGCTAAACTACCTAACTTTAAAAATAAAAGTGTTAGGCTTGTATAAAAATAACAGAATACATGCCAACATTGGAGAAGATAAAAAATAACGGAGATTTTACAAATGACATTTTTTAGGGCAAAAAGAGAAATTCAAAATTGGAAATAATATAAGCATTTACATTCAGCGAAGTAATAAATATATGTATAAATCTTAATATAAAGAAGATTTTTTAAACCATTATTTATAATTACTTAAACTATTAACACTCAAACTACTGCAGAACTGGCAATAGCACTATTTGTTGATGAATAAGTGAAGTATTTTTGCCATCAACGGATATTTTATTACAAACTTTTTTTATTAAAATTTCTTCAGCAAATACGGAGAAATTTGAGAATATACAGGTATACTGTATATTCTCAAATGTCTCCATATTTGCTGAACCGTAAACAGGAGATAATCGTAAAATACTGGAGTTTTCGTTAAAAAACAGGAGACTTGACAGGTATGTAACA
The DNA here is from genome assembly GCF_982258835.1 of Parasteatoda tepidariorum. Lineage (NCBI taxonomy): Eukaryota > Metazoa > Arthropoda > Arachnida > Araneae > Theridiidae > Parasteatoda > Parasteatoda tepidariorum. The sequence goes on along the minus strand of NC_141757.1, from coordinate 3,838,657 downwards.
GGGAACCATACTTCCGGAGGTAGAAATTGAGAAAATAAAATATTACTGGTCTGTGGCTCAGTGACTAAAATATAGAACACATTTAATCAATCACAATTTATCAAATAATATCAATACACATTTTTCCTGGTCAGTGCCCTCTGTTGCCCCCTTTTACCTATAAATGTTATCAAACTTATCTGTATCTAAGCACATAAACAAAAAATTAATGTAAGAACACAAAACTAATTACTTACCTGCTTTAGACCATTTATGACTTATCTCTAAATTTTGAGGACGTGCAGATGAATCTCTGGAAGAAAAAAAAATACAAACTTAATATTTTTGCAGGTAATGCATGATAGTTTTACTAACTCTTTTTTAAGCACACACGCTACTAACCCGAAATGCAACTTTTTTCACAACCAAACTTTACAATGAAAACAATATTAGCACTATTATTTTAACTAACTAAAGTAATTTTATAACTTAATGCTATGAAAAAATAAGAGTAAAAACTGGACATGTTTGCTATCATGACAAATTTCAAAGTCATTCTCAAAATGCTTATATTGTAGATACAAAAATTGAAAGGTTATAACGAGTTAAAAATTAGTAAGGACTAAATCTAATATTTTGTAAAAACACATTTTTCTGAAGCATGAGCAATATTATACAAAAATAATTTAATTTATTTCTGATATCTGGTTTATTTAATTTATGTCTGATATCAATACAAGAAAGCTAAAATCTATGATTGTTTCCTTGTGAGTAGTTAAACCACATATTTTTTGATGCTATTCTCTTTTGGGCAATTAATAATTAAAATTAGTGACACTTATTTAAATATTCAAGCAAGCAATAATCTGCACAAAAATTCTATTTCAATAGGGACTTTTTTAAGGAAACTTACTCAATTTAGGGAATTTTCTAAAATGCACAAAAACCAGGAGAATTTTTATTAAACCAGGAGAAACTGGCAAAATACTGACTGTAGCCTATTGGAAAATGCAATTGAGTTTGCAGCTATGTACACGCATAAAAAAAATAATGCATGCAGAATTAGTAGCTGTAGTAACTGGTAGGGCACTGGGCCCATGTCCAAAAGATCGCAGGTCCGATTCCTGCTGGTAGAAGACACCTCATGTAGTAAATGGCACATTAAATCCGTTAAGTCACAAAGCCCTCCGTGTTCCCATAACAAATCACACCTCTGGGGATACTGATATAGGAGCTTCCTTGTCTTCTAGATTGGGTTTAAAAGTATAAGACTACGGAGTTGGACACCAGTAGAAGCAAACCCAAAATTGGGTCGACTGATCAACTATGGTTTTAAAATATAAAATTAAATCAAGTGACAAGGGGGAGCAATCATACTCATGGTTTTAGACCATGAGTCACCATTAATTCTATGGATAAAGTTCAGTCCATAGCTAGCTCACTTCATTATTGAGTAATAACTTGTTCCGAAGCAAGCCGAGGAGAAATATTAAATCAACACGAATTTTTCATAAATTTAGATTTCATTTTTACTTGATTAAATTATTAAAAAAAGGACAGAATCTTGTACTAGTGTGCAGCAATATACCAACCTTATAAGGTACACTGAAATTATCAAAACATTTCTTGAAAAATAATAGTATAGCTAACATTGAAAATAAAGCATGCCAATATATACAAATAAAATAAAAGTAATAATTACACGGCCTTTCGAAGCTGTTCCAAATCTGATCTATCTTTTTCAGATGACGTGTTAGGAATCACATCAATTTCAGAATATCAAATTTTAATTAAGGAAACATTGTAATTAGAGAAGTATACAATAACATGCTGTGGAGCTACAGAACGAATTTACAATGTAACTTTTAACCAATGGTTATCAAACAAATAAGAGTTTGTCTTAAGTCCCATGCCATTCGTCTGGACCTGTGGCGGTGACTTTGGTAACGAGGTAAAACTATTTCAAGTAAGGGTGTGGGGTCACTGTTTAGGGTAAGTTTTGGCTCCAGTCAGCAAGAGAAATGAACTTTTTCTTCGGTCTATTGTGTTAGCTCTAGAGTGACGAGAAGCTACCCTCCCTGAAATGCGCTAGTCCTGTTTCCATAGCAGCAGAAAGCCTCAGACTTTGTGGCAAGGGGAGTTCTTACCATAGACAAACTAGAGGTATAGTATAAAATGCAAATTGTCACTTCTATTTGGTTAAAAAACCTTTTATCTGTTATCATACAAACATCATAAAAGCTTCCTTATAATATGATATACTTTTTTTTAATTGCAAATAGACTAGCTAAACTGTTTTTCAGCTAAATTTGTTCAGTTATTAGTACAAAATGATGCAGCAACAAACTGGGATTTGAAATCAAATATTCTGTCATTTGACTGCAAAATAAAAAACACCGGCTGGTCTAAAAACAAAATGAAGTATGAATTTTATAAAATTCTTTCACATTTTGCAAAAAAAAAAAATATTATTAAAAAACATTTTTTTTTTTTTTTTTTTTTTGCAATCAGAAAACTTATATTAAAAAATTATTTTGCTTAAAAAGTACTGAAAATAATAATAAAAGGAACACAGTTTAAGATATTTATTTATAGTGAAAGGGTTTCAAATTTAAATACTTAATTAAAGCAAAAATATTTCTTACTACTCCTATATTATTTAAATAAAACAGAAATTAGCAGTTAAGGATTACCCCCTTTGAAAATAAAAAAGAAAAAGATGTAAAACTGCCCAGAAAAAAATTAATAATTCTATAAAATAATATATTCTTCTGCCACAAGGACCTTGAAATATCGAATTTTGTAGAATTCCATATTTCAAAGGCCTCATGGCAGAAGAAAGTTTTATTTTAGATAACTTATTGTATGTATTTATTTTTATTTTGCCTTTCAAATGATATTCCTCAAAAAATAAGTGCCAATTTCACTAATATATAGCCTGGCTGCGTGGCCAAATCTTTTAACAAAAATTAGCTCCTTTTAAGTCATTTTAAGTACTCAAAAAATATTTTTAAGCACTATGTACATTAACAAAACACAAAATACTTTTCATGATCATGATAAAATAATTACTTTTCTTGATTATATCAGTCACCATAAAAAGATTGAGAGGTTTTTCGATTCGCTTTCAGAGGGTGGAAAATGAAGACTGAAATTGAGAATATCTTGCAAAATGCAGCAGGGTAGCACGAAAGTGCTAAAATCTCACTGAACTCAACTCAGTAGACTCACAAGCATTTCATCAAACATGTAAAATAATATGACCTACTATTTTATTTACTATTTTGACCTTACTATTGACCTACAGTAGGTCAAAATGGATTGTGGTTGAATAAATTGTGAAAACGTTGAATAGAACAATGTGAAAAGCACGCTTTTGCATAATATGTGGCGAAAATAGACATAGTAAAGGAAAAAAATCTTATTTTAGAAAAGGGAAAACTAAGCACTTTTTAAAAACACCCAATGAATAAAGCACCTTTAAGGTCTTTTAAAAAACGAAAATAAGCACCTTTAAACACTTTTCAAAAATGCTATGCACCAGATTCAAGCAACAATAATTGCTCAACATAAAATTATAAAAGTAAAGGTATCTTGGGCGCCACAAGAAAAGTAAATGAAATTTCCAAATAAAAATCATCATCAATGGCTCGACAGCCCAGGGTGGACCTACTCAAGTTTTTTTTTCTTTCCCCAGGCTAACCTTTTCCCTGCTAGTTTTACAAATAAAAATACCTTTGTAAAATGACATTAAAATACAAATTAGGTATTGATGGAATAAAAAGGATACTGAGGGTCCCCATAGGCTATTGTATCATCAACATCTACATTCAGATCTTCATCTTCAGCTGTCTGTCTAACAGAATCTCCATGCAGAGCTGTTAAAACATAAAGGAAATTAAAGAATTACAATTTCACATAAACACTGATTGCTTGGAATGGCCATCATAAAAATATACTCAGTTCCTTTCACACAAATTAAAAAATTACTTAAAATTCATTTTAAAGAACAAAAGATAATTTAAATGGAATTCAATTCAAATTTTACACAATCATTGATCACTTGAAATCAGGGTTGAAGTTTTAGATGTCTTAAGCAAAATTTGGACAAGACTTATGGGTGTTCAAAACTGTCTTAGAATGTCCTAAACCTTGAACGTTGGAAAAAGGTAAAAATTCTATATGAATAACTATTGTACACATAATTACATAGATTAATAAATATTTGAAACTTTTTATACAATTTGCTGTGACTTATTAATGGAAAATAATATAATAAGAAAAGATTTATAACTTATGAAGCTTCACAATTCATTGAATAACAAAAGTGAATACCTTTAAATATGAATAAATATGCTTTTAATACTGATAAATTATGCTTTTGCATAAGGATAAATAATGCTATATTAAAAACAATAATAAACTTTTTTAATAAAACAAAAACTTTTCTTCATTCTGTTTTTTGTTCAAAAATTAACCTTTCATTTTTCGCAATAGCTTTTTTTAAAATTGTGACTAAATGGTTTCAGACAGGACGGTTTAAAATGTGAATTAATGTATTCTGTCTGCCCTAAATCTTGCCAACTCCGCTTGAAATTGTCACTAATAGACATAAAAAAAGGGCTAATGATTATTTTAGAAATGAATAATTAAATTTAATTAATCAGATAAATTTTATAAAGGCAATTATAATAAAAAATATTATTTAAAATCATTTTGAACAATATTATTGCACAAAAATCTATTTTATCGCACATAATATATACAAATGCATCATAATTAACTACTGAAAAAATAAAAGATAACAAATGAATCAATGCAATAATTTCATGGTCATTAAGTTATTTTTTAATTTTTGGAAATGACTAAATAGAGACTCCCTTACCTTTTATACTTTTAACTTTTATTAAAGGTTTACAAATATACAGGGGTGATTGTGAACCTAACTCAAAAATCCTGAAATTTTCTTGAGTAAAATCATTAATAATCCATTTCAAAAAATTAATGTCTTTATAAATTTAAACCATTGATATCTTCAAAACATGAAATTCTAAATAAATTATATGCAGCATAATTTAAATGAAGAATTATGTATAAGTTTACTTTTATCTCTAATCATATTTATTACTCTTCGAGAAAATATATTTATAAATGAAAGAAATGCCAAGCATAAATTCTAGTACAAATATTTTTAAATAAAATATACAAGAATTTTTAGACATTAATGTGGTCAATGATTTCTTGAAACTTCTGGGCCTTGGATTTCCAGAAACCTCCGGATCGCGGTTAGCGAAAAATCTGGAAATCCAGAGCACATTCATCTCTGAATATAAAGTAATAAATTTTTCTTCTTAAAAAATCACACTTTAAACAAAGATAATTTTATGATATAAAAATATATTTGTAATATTAAAATTAATTGCACTTTTTAAGAATGTGTTTTTAAACAGTTAAATTATCCATCCCTAGTTTTAAAATGCATAGGAATTAATACTAACGTAATTTTGCTTGAAACTTATTAGCAGAGCAATATATTTATAAATAAAACTATGAAAATTTCATTGAAAGATTTTTTGTAAAAAAATTTGATTCAAACTAATGATTTTTAGAAATATTAGTTGATTTTAATTGATTTAACTCATTTTTGGAGAAAGGGGCACAAACACACCATTTAAATAAAAAAAAATTTATTAACACTGTGACATATATTTTTCACTAATTTTATTTTTCTGCTATTGTCAAGGGTTCTTAAGACACCCCAAAAATTAATAGTAATTCAATTGGAGTAAACACTTTCTATTGAGAAATTTTTAAACTACAAAAGTTTTTCAACTTAAAATGGCTATTGAGAAACGAAATTTTTTGAAAATGTATAATTAGTCCTTTTGAGATTTATCATTAGGTTCTTATGATGGATTAAAGTTGCAAGTCAGTAAATAAAGAAATTCCATAGAAAAAGCAAGTGTTTAACTAAATGGTTCGTTCATTAATTTGGGGAATGGTGCCTATACGCCCCATTTTATTTCTTAAATAAAATATAATTTTTCATGCATGAAACATTTTTGTGTGTCTCAATGAATGTAATATAAGCATATTTCAATGAAAATAACACCACATTTTATAAAATGTATATGGTTGGCCTAAAATGAGTTAAGTCAAGTTGATTTAACATGTTGAATGCCATGGGGGTCACCGGTGACTGGCAAAGCCAAGATTATTAGAAACACATAATTCAAGTAAATTTTGATTACACGAATGATTGCAAAAATTAAATGTTTTGTTGTACATAATATTTCATCAAAATATGCAATGCATACTCAGAAAATCATTTTGGCCAGACAGGCAAGCCATGTAAAATTAGTGTGGCATTCAATGTGTTAAAGAAATGAACCTAGAGTTTACTGAATTCCCAATACAAAAATTAAAAAATATGCTGAATTCACAGAGTATCTGCTACATTTTAGATTTTTAAATTCATGACTTTCCATGATTAATTCCAAGAATTTTTCATGACTTAACGAAGTTACTATTTTCCCCGACAAAAACACAACAATAAATTTAAAAAAGCATTATAATAACATTCATTGAAATGATAGGTATAACCAAAACTCTGCATCTTCATATTTATAGATTTTAAATTTAAAAAACAGAGTAAAGAAAGCGATGAAGCAATAAAGTAGCAGAAAAAAATACAAAAGCAAATAATTTTTTCTCTCTTTTTTTCTGCGGAATTACAGTCTTAAGATACTTTTATTGTTCGTCGGAAAGGAAAAAAATACTCCTGATTTTTTTGTTCTCATTTCGGAATAAATTCTAATTCTAAATTCGCCAATGACTGGCTTGCTTCAGCTAAAATTGTAAATTGATAAAATAAAAATAATAATAACAAAAATTCTGAAATCACAGAAGTTTAAAAGATAATTTGCTCTAGAGATGATGTTTTTTCTTTCATTTTTTTAAAGAACACCATGATTTTTAAAGAACATGAAAATAACATTTCATCTTTCAATAAAATATGACTGTGAAGGGGGTTTTGTTACAAATTCAGATATTTGGAACACCATGAAATTGGGGGGAGGGGGTACATTCCATTTTAAAAATAAGATTTATTGATGACCTAAATCCATGACTTTTCATGATTTTTTTAAAAAAATAGCAAAAATTATGACATTTTATGACAAATTTTGTTCAATACCAAAATTCATGATTTTTCATGACTTTCCAGGTGTGCGGATACCCTGAATTCAATAAAATACAGATTAATCAAAAGAAAATGTATGTTTATACGTTTCATAGAGAAAAAAAAAACAGGAAGTAATTCTTACATCTATATCCTCCAGGAACTAAACTAATAGGTCGTATTCTAGTCTCATCACCAATTTCATATTCTTCAAAGCTGTCAGTATCATCGACATTAACATCAGAATCTTCGTCCTTCAAAAAAGAAAAAGATTTAGTTAAATCTATAGTCTGTCTACAACTACAAAAATTCGATTCTAATTCATTAGTATAAAACAAGTTAACTCAATTCCACACTGGTGTAAGAAATTAAGAGAATTTGCAAACTTGGTCTATTATCTCTAGAACTACTGGACTGATTTCAATAAAATTTGACATGTACATACATTGATACAATACAAAACAACCATTCCACAATTGTAATACACAGGCATGATCGTGCGAAACACTAGTTGGAGTCTGAAGGCATGAAATAGCGGTTGCTGAATAAACAAAAAAAAAGTTAATAGGGGGTATGGTCCTCTCTCACAGATATACAGGCCTTGCAGCGTGATTTCATATGTGAAATAAGGCACATTATCATTTCCTGTGGCAATTGGCCAGAATTGTCCAGCGGCAATTTAATACTCCAACGAGTGTTACGCGCGATCATGCATGTGTATTACAATTGTTGAATGGTTGTTTTGTATTGTATCAATGTATGTACATGTCAAATTTTATTGAAATCAGTCCAGTAGTTCCAGAGATAATGATCAAGCCTGCAAATTGTCTCAATTTCTGGTACCTTTAGATTGATGAAAGATGGCACGGTCGATAATACTTGCCCTACATTTGCGATGCCATCTGTACACACCTATTTTGATTTGAACACGCCTTCTTCAGCTGATAGTAAACATCAAGCAATTCTCTTGCTATATGTGACTGCATAATTGCCCTCATCACGCAACGTGTCGGCTTACATACACTCAACTGCTTTTTGCAACACAAGAGCAACTGCGAACTTAATACAGCTCTCACGATCAGCACTTAAAGCCTGGTGATCTTTATACAGCTCAGCATGAAACAGCAATAAATCAACTGGTGGTCATTGAATTCTATCACAGATAAAAATTCTGGTGGTCTACACTACTGTAGTGCGTCTACACTACAAAAATACAACTCCAACTCACCAGTCATATTAACTCTATTCTATGTTGGGATACCTTAAGATAGATGGCATAATTGATAACACCTTTCCTACATATCTATAAAGAACAATTTTATATTTACTTAATAATTTTAAAAGTACAGGACAAGAATGTCAACTGTAAAAGTTTTTGATATTCCAAGTCACTACTGTAAATAAAAGATGAAAATAGAAACATTTATCTTTTCCGCAAATAAAATAGTTTTAACTTGCTAAAAACTTTTTCTTTTCTTAGAAAAGAAACTATGTGGAAATTAACATGTTTGCCTAAAAATAAAATAATAATACGGTAAGTTCGTAAAAATCTTCATATGATGCATTATCACTAGTTTTATTATTTTTTCCCTTTCATATTGCAGTGATATCAAATACTAAAAACTCACTCCCTTTTTGAACTTGTCTGAACATTCAATATCTTATACTTTAGGGAAAACCCTGTCACAAGATATCAAACATCAAAAAGATAGCATATCAAAAAGTAGCAATGAAAAATATTACACAATACGATAATTAATAAACACGATATTGTGAGTGTTGATGAATTTTATTTGGAGAACGAAAAAATTGACAGATGCAAGAATAATAGGAATTAGTTAAATTGTAAAACTATTATAGATATTTTTTGACAATACATTGTGATATTTAAATTACTAGTTATAGGGACAATGGCAAAAACCGAGAGAAACAGCAAATTTTATTTAAAAGAGGAATGAATAAATGAACCTGTATGCAGAAAGCCACATGCTTATTGATTTCTTCGGCTGTACCAGACATCCTTAAACTGCAGACGGGACATTTCACTTCGTTCTTTGCTCTCGCTGAATATCTTGCTACACGAGCTGAATAAGAAACATGCTTTATTAACAGGTGTGTGCAATACAACAATATTTGATGCAACAATTTTTACTCAATGAATTTTGTAGAAGTATACAAATTATATAGATTTTAACTAAAAGGTTAGTACCCAGTTTTCATACCAACTTTTAATTCTCTATACAACATAAGACGAATCTGGTCTAAAACTGTTATAAAAAAAAATATTTTTAAAGGACAAAAAGGAAAAAAAAAATCCTTAACTATCAAAGAAGTTCTAGCTGCATTAACACATAATTATCTAAAGTATTTATTCATACATTAATTATTTAATGTTCCATTTTGCTTAAAATAATCTCGAACACAGTAAATATGCTGCTTAATGTGCTTTAGTGAATAAACCTAATTTCCCCAATTAAAAGACAAGATTAGAATTGATCATTTTAAGAACTAAATAAAAGAGGCACATCAATAATTGTGAACTGACCCCTACAAAGTTTATTACTGCACCTGTTGAAAACAAGAAATAAGTGTACGACCCCTGAATTCATCACCATAAGAAATTGGAAATTAATTTATCTTCCATAATATAATAAGAAATGATCTGATTAGTGTATTTTTAATTGGCAGCTGCATCCTGTAAAGAAAAAAAAATGTAGATTTTTTTCCATTTCTGGAATTTTTTTTTTCTTAATAAAATATACAGTCAGACTTCTATTTAACGAACTTCCATTTTGCGAACTTCTCTATTTTGAGATTTATTTTTCGAGGAACTAAGAAAATTTTGGAAATTTCTTCATAAAATAACTTTGAAATAGCAAAGTGAATTTTCTATTTAACGTACTTTCCTTTGAGATCCACTTTCCCAAAAGATTTCAAACTTGTTAGCTCATTTTATGGGGGATATGACTTTGAATTGATTTTTGATGCCACTTAACTTTTAGAGAAAGCAGTAAAGTTCCTTTCCCTCGTTGTTTGCATTTCAAACGAAAAACTCAGACAAACTTAACGGATTTTATCTCTAGTAATTAAAGTTAAGAGCTCATGCAGTTATGTATATTTAAAATTACTTTTATTATAAATGCAACAATAATTTTATACACAAATTTAGTTTTTTTTTGTTAAAAATATTTGTAGCATGATAGTGCAACACTGGATAATGTTTTGTTCTTTTCTTGTTTCCTATGCAGATTTCTTTTAAGATTAAGATTTATAAAATAAATAGTAGATACTAGTTTTCAAGATAAAAGTATACCAATTGCTATTTTAACCATGTCCAGTGTTTACGAATTTAAAAACTCGTTTCGTGTTGTTTAAGTACGTCAACAGGTGATTTTCTGCATAATGAATTTTCCATATAACGAACTTATTAATCGGATTTAGCGACTTCGTTAAATAGAGGTCCGACTGTACATTAAAATAATGTTTATTTAATCGATTGTGTGCCTATATAGAGGGGGCGGTAAAAGTCTTGTTTGCATAAAGGGGCTGACGGGATGCCACTGAGGCCATAAGTTTGAAACTAACGCACAATTGGTGAACTATTGAACTATCAAATGTCACGTTTTTTATTAGCTTCTATTCAAATAAAATGACGTTAGAGGAGGAAAACCGAATCTTTTGATTCTTCAAATCTGCATTTTATTTGCATTTGTAGAAAATTGGATGTTCTGAACACAGACAAAAAAAAAAAAAAAAAAAAAAAAATCATGACAAAAAGCTAAATAAAGATTCAGAAATAAAAACTGAAACCAATACAACTACGAACCTTGCGACGAGCAAGATTTCAGCAATTTCAAATACTTTTTTTTTTTTGCCATTTTCCGATGCATCTCTTACGTAATCAGAGTGCGTAGCCAGAATTTTACGCAAAAATAAGCACCTTTTAAGTATTTTTTAAACAATCAAAAATATTTTTAATCACTTTCTAAACAAAAATCATAATTAACATTTTCAAAAACTTTACATAATCATGATAAAATAACTAGTTTCTGATAAATAGTGCATAGAAAATTGTGAAAATCATGCATTTTTTTTTTGTAATTTAGAATGACAATCGATAAGGCAAAGAAAAAAAATCGATTTTAAAAAAAATAGAAAATTAAACACTTTTTACAAACCCCGAATAAAAAAAAGCACCTTTAAGGGCTTTTAAAATATCTAAATCAAAATTAAGCACTTTTTAAAAACGCTACGCATCCTGTCGTATCAATTAACGCTTGTAATTGGAGAATATTTAAAATAACAAGTCAGAGCAAAATTTGTCAAAAAATGAGTCACTAATAAAACGAAAAAATTCACAAACAAAATGCTCTTCAAATGAAAAATATCTGTTGAAATTGATTTAAATAAAATTAAAAATAAAATTAAAAAAATAATAAAATATGACCCAAAAAAATGCTCTATAAAGGAAAAAAAAAATTTCCGACGCATCTCTTACGTACTCAGAGTGCGTAGCCAGAATTTTACGCAAAAATAAGCACCTTTTAAGTATTTTTTAAACAATCAAAAATATTTTTAATCACTTTCTAAACAAAAATCATAATTAACATTTTCAAAAACTTTACATAATCATGATAAAATAACTAGTTTCTGATAAATAGTGCATAGAAAATTGTGAAAATCATGCATTTTTTTTTGTAATTTAGAATGACAATCGATAAGGCAAAGAAAAAAAAATCGATTTAAAAAAAAATAGAAAATTAAACACTTTTTACAAACCCCGAATAAAAAAAAGCACCTTTAAGGGCTTTTAAAATACCTAAATCAAAAATAAGCACTTTTTAAAAACGCTACGCACCCTGTCGTATCAATTAACGCTTGTAATTGGAGGATATTTAAAATAACAAGTCAGAGCAAAATTTGTCAAAAAATGAGTCACTAATAAAACGAAAAAATTCAAACAAAATGCTCTTCAAATGAAAAATATCTGTTGAAATTGATTTAAAAAAATTAAATATAAAATTAAAAAAATAATAAAATATGACCCAAAAAAATGCTCTATAAAGGAAAAAAAAAAAAAAAGCATTTATCATGAACACCTAGAAATGGACATCATCGGCGTGTGAGGGGGAAGGAGGGATGGGGGGGGGAATTAGTGTCCTCCTCAATAAAATTCTTTAAAAGTCCACCTCAATATTTCAATAAAGAAAAATAAATAAATAAAAAAAATCATGAATCTTTATTGATTTAAATTCACCTCAATTCATTCAAGTTAAAAACAAGATAGTTAAAAAAAAAAAAAAAAATCAGTTTGTGGATAAAATAATTTTTTTTCTTCCATAATTGTGAATTTAGAGAACTATTGTGACAGCGGATTTTAATTTTGTCCCCCTCAAAAACTGGATACCTACGACGTCCACGCGATCTTAGCCCTGAACACAAATAATAAAAAGATTGCTCTTTACATAATTTCTAATTTTCAAACTATTCCAATGACTTTATAATTATTATTTGATTTTCAATCTTTAACTTAACGTTACACTTTTAACTCTTCACGTTTTAATTTTTTCTTTTTCTCCAAATCCTACAATTAGTTCACACTCTCTATATATCTTGTTCAAATTTTCAATTGTTAATAAAATACTTTTAATTCATCCACACTTGATGTTAATACATTTTATTCAAATATTAATTCATTAAATAGGGATGAGCGAAAAACGAAATGTAATTTTTTGATGGGTTAAGCATTAGTCATTGTTTTAAACTTTACTATAAGCGATTCAGTTTTTTACATATTTCAGAAATAACATCCGTGATATTTTCCAACTTATAGCTCTATTTGAACAAATAGTTTATTGTGCACATTTAAATATTTAATTATTTTATATTCGCTGTGTCAGATAAATACAATAAAGAACATTACGTGGTAGCGCATGTGCTCCAAGTCACCATAAGCCATAAATTTTTTTCAAATATTAATTCATTCATTAAATTTAATTAAATTAATTTTAGTTTTATATGGGAGAAAAAATTGTAATTATTTAATAAAAATTAACTAAAATAAAATGTTTCTTTGTTGACCTAAGTAGGAATTGACTTCAAAATTTTCTTTTTTTATATTACAAGTACTTGCTAAAAAAAAACATTCACGTTACAATTATTATTTTTTCTTTGCAAAAATTAATATCATTGAACATTAGGCATTCCATAAAGTTTCTCTTGTTTTCCATTCAGACTCGCACAGCTGGCTGGTAAACGAGCAACTTCCAAATAAAGTTTTAAAAACTTTATATTGGATATAGGTTTTTCTGCAACTAAAAGAACTCCTTTTACCCACACAAATTATTTTTAGAAAGATTCAGTAATTCAGTCCAGATATTGTTTACATTAAGCGCAATCCTTTTTTTAAAAGAGAGAAATTAGAAGGGGAAAAAAATCGTCTGACATTCGAAATAAAGCAGACGATATTGCAATTTAAGAAAGAATAAAAAGAAAACAATTTCAATTTAAAAGCTCTCTCTTAGTTTGGAATCAAATTGAAAAGTTGCGGTTGGGATTGCACACGTGATTTTGTTATCGATCCGTTTTGTTATGCAATCAGCTGTGGCCAGAATTTATTTATTCAATTACGACTCTTCACGAGTTCTCTACCCTTCCCACCCCCACCCCAAAAAATGAATTTTTAAATGAATTATTGATTCACTACACTTTCTTGTAATAGAAGTGTATAGATTTTCTATTGCAGTTAACACTGGCTAACTAACTCTTTACCAGCTTGCAAGTAAAATTATGCAACTAAAAGCTTTTGTTCATAATTTTGCAAAAATTGTAAAAAAATATTTTTACACCATGAAAAGATTTTCCAAAATAAAATAAATTATAGTCGGACTTCTATTTAACGAACTTCCATTTTACGAATTTCTCTATTGGGTGAATTTTTTCGAGGAACAAAGAACATTTTAAAATAACCTCCAAATAGCGAAGTGAATTTTGTACTTAACGAACTTTTCTTTGAGATCCACTTTCCCTTTTTCTCGAAATATTTCAGAACATTTCAAACTTGTTAACGCATTTTATGGGGGAAATGAATTTGAAATGATTATCGTAGCGCTTTTTTAAAGTTGAAAATGTATGTAGCATGATAGTGTATGTAACACTGGATAATGTTATACTCTAATCTTGCTTTCCATGCAGATTTCTTCCATGGTTAAGATATATAAAATAAATAGAAGATACTAGTATACAAGATATAGATGTATCAATTGATATTTAATTATATCTAACGTTTATGAATTAAAAACCTGTTTTAAGTATTTCAAAAGGTGATTTTTTATTTAACGAATTTTCCATACAACGAACTTACTATCGGGGTTCAGCGACTTCATTAAATAGAGGTCCGACTATAATTAGATCTTAAATGAAATTTTGAAGAATAACTTTTAATTAAACATAAAAATATAATTAAAAAAAATCGTTAAAACTTGCGCAAGATATGGGTATTTAAAGTAATCCATTTATATTACGCCAGTGCAGAAAACATTTAATCATATTTGGTAATTTCTAAAAAAGGCCCCGATTTGAATATCTTGAAAACTTAAATAGTTTCTAGCAATTTTCTATGTTTGTTCCTAAGTTTTAGTCATATAGCATATTAACATAATAGTCAAAAATCTCGGAATTTTTTTTTTCTTCACTCACCATGAAAAGATTTTCCAAAATAAAATAAATTAATTAGATCTTACATAAAATAAATGAAATTTTGTAGAGTAGTTTTTAATTAAAAATAAAAATATCATTTAAAAAAAATAGTTAAAAATTGCGCAAGATATGGGTATTTAAAGTAATCCATTTACATTGCGCCAAAGCAGAAAACATTTAATCGTATTTGGTAACTTCTAAATAAAGTCCGGAGGATGATATTCCGTTAGAAGAACTTAAAAAAAAATGAGGGTACAGCTAAAAGAGAACCACGAAATTAACGATGATGTACTAATGATTTTCTTTTTATTGATTCTAAAGCTGCATCCACAGAAACATTAACTGAATGCGATATTTTGGACAGTGTGAAAAATAAAAACAATACTGGAATAAATTGTGAGGAAGACGAAGACAGAAATGAACATCAAAAAGATCAAAAATCAGGAATCACCAAACCTTCGTATGATGAAATGTTAAAATCATTTGAAACAATTCGATACTAGATAACAATTTACAAGATAAAGGTGTATCAATTGCTATTTTAATTATGTCCTGTGTTTATGAATTTAAAAGCTGTTTTGTGTTTAAGAATTTCAAATTGTGATTTTCTATTTAACAAAGTTTCCATATAAGGAACTTTTTATCGGGATTTAGCAACTTCGTTATATAGAGGTCCGACTGTAATATGCGGGCTGTTCTAGGCCGCTGTATTGCAACAACATAGTTGAAATTTGGCATGCAGTAAGAGCCGTATAAGAACTTAAAATAAAGTTTTTTTTTTCCTTCGAATCTTTGATTTGTTTTAGAGTTTTAAGAAGAATTTTTTAATTTATTTGTTATTGCAATTTTAAGTTGTTTTTTAATGAATTTTTTCCTTCTGCATTACATATTAGTTTGGCGTCATATAAGACTTAAAAACTTAAAATTACGAAGTTGTGTTGAAAAAGTTCGAAGGGATTTCAAAAAAATAATAATAAAATAAATATACGATTCGATTGAAAGTTCTAGAATTATTAACTGTTGAACTTGTAGTTTCTTTCTTCTTTTTTTTTTTTTTAAATCGTATTGGTTCAAACGTTATTGACACTTTAAATGCTTTTTTTTTTAAAGATTTTTTGCTTTAAATATTGACTATTATTTATCCATTGCTGAAGAAATTTTTTTTCTCTTACGAAATCTTTATTTTATAAGCCTTTGCTGGAGTAGATGTCTATCAAAAGTAGCAAAGACAGAACGGAGATATAGCATGATGCCAGATTTAAATCTTATTATTCATGGTAAAAAATTTAAAAATAAACAAGAATTTAATGAATAGCAATGAAAGATATTTACAGTCGAACCTCGATTTAACGAGTTCTCCGATTTAATGAATATTTTCTACGTCCCGACAAAAAGGGTGTTTAAATGCTCTCATTTAACGAATTTTTAGCGTTGATTTAACAAACAATCTCTGGGGAAAAAATTCGCACAAAAAACTTAAACTTCTTCGCACTTAAAATTTCGAATATTTCACACCCTAATTCAAGTGTGTAATTATGTATTAATTTTTAAAAGCAAGTAGCGTTAAAGAATTAAAATCATTTGAAAGTTGATATCCTAACGTATAAT
Organism: Parasteatoda tepidariorum; assembly: GCF_982258835.1. NCBI lineage: Eukaryota > Metazoa > Arthropoda > Arachnida > Araneae > Theridiidae > Parasteatoda > Parasteatoda tepidariorum. The sequence continues at coordinate 3,822,192 of NC_141757.1, read as the reverse complement.
TTTTAAGCTCGTGGTAAACAATCATCACTTTCTTTCATTATCTGTATATCTAAGGGTATTTTTATACCATACTCTTTACACAAATTGATATTCGATTTAACGAACGGTCCCAATCAATTCGTTAAATCGTGGTTCAACTGTATTTGAATTGCCTCTTCAACAAGTACTTCCGATTTATTTCTTCTTAATGAGTCTCACAATCGTATCCCTCATTAACTAATATGTTCTCCCATTAACCTACAATCATTTTTCAAATTAAAAAGTTCTGCATTAAATATAACAATGGTGGAAAGAGAATCAATTACGGCGAACAAGGTCTCTTAATATCCAAGTTGGACTTCTATTTAACGAACTTCCATTCTGTGAATTTCTCTATTTTTTTTTCGAGGAACCTCCATATTCGGATATTTCTTCGTACAATAACTTCTATTTAACAAACTTTTCTTTGAGATTTACTTTCTCCTTCTCCAAAAATATTATAGAATATTTCAAACTTGTTAAAGCATTTTTATGGGGGAAATGACCTTGAAGTGATTTTCGAAGCCACTTTACTTTTAGAGAAAGCAGTAAAATCCTTTTTCTTTTTTGTTTGCATTTCAAACGAAAAATTCAGACAAAATTAAAGGATTTACGTTTGTGCGTTTAAAATTACTTTTATAAAAAATGCTGCTTAAATTTTATGCATAAATTTAGTTATTATTAGTTGAAAATGTAGCACGATAGTGTAACACTAGATAATGTTTTGCTCTATTCTTGCTTTCCATGAAGATTTTTATTTTGTGGTTAAAATTTATAAAATAAATAGTAGATACTAGTTTACAAGATACAGATGTAAACATTGCTACTTTAATTAAATCGAGAGTTTATGAATTTAAAACCGGTTTTGCGCTGTTTAAGTATTTCAAAAGGTGATTTTCTACTTAACGAATTTTCCATATAGCGAGGTTATAATCGGGATTCAACGACTTCGTTAAATTGTTGCAACAAACTTCTAGAGGAAGAAGGGCACATCATAAGGATTAAGAATTACCAAGGAAATTATGACCTGAAATGTCATCTTACACCGCTAGGGGCGTTTTAGCTACTATTCCAAGAGAATATTAAGCCGAGTGGGAGTGACAATGGGATACAAACTAAGAGATCTGGAACAATTAACCTCCAGATAAAAATGTTGGCAAAACATGGAATAAAGCATTTTCCAATAGTTTTAATTGTATTAATAAAATATTTTTCTAACAATTTTATTTCATTTTGAGAAGGGGATTCCAAGCAGTAAGTGACACAGCACTGTTTACTTAAGGTGATGGTAGCAAGGTAGAAAAGTTATTGCCTTTTTGATTCTTTTTTCACCTCTCTAAGCTTTAAGAACTAATTTAAAATTAATGTATGATAAATTTTACATTTATTGCTTAGTTTGAACTCTGATTAACATAATAAATATTTAAATTTTCTTCAGTTTTAAGATAACTTATATTTCAGTTTAAAAAAATAATTTTGTATTAAGTATTGTAAATTATGTCTTGTAGAACAATGCTTAAATTTATTTTAAAGCAAACAAAACAAAAATTTATAATCAACCAGTATTCTCTAAAAAATATTTCACTTTTCATTCATAAGAATTGAAATGAAAGTTAAGTATTAATTTTTATAGAATAAAACTACAATTCATAAATAATTCCAGAAGGAAAATAATACCTTAATGTATGCAATTATGGAGACTTTTGTATTCGATATTAGGTGATAATTTACCATATTTTATTTTTAAAAAAAATCTGATTCTGTTTAATGATGGAAAAAAGTATTATTATTTTGTGATTGTGTCACATTACAATATTCATTTTCAATGAATATTTTTATACGATATTCTAAAGGATGTTGAAAGTTTTGATTTTATGAACATTTTTAAAAACTTTTTAATCAAGTTTTTTCTTCCTCTTCTAAACTTCAGATAAGATATATTCGAAAATATTCAAGAAAATGAAGAAAAACTAAATTTATTCTTTAATCTCAAAACATAGCAGGCAGATAATTTAAAGTGCATCCATCTTTTAATCAATGTGCGAACTATAAATTCTTCCAATAAAATTATATTAACATTAGATTTGCATATTTAGTTTAGTTTGAGCACAATAAGACACACAGGCTTCAATAGCAGAAATATAAAAATTTATTTCAATTACAAAAATAATTTTTTCTCATTAAATTCAGCATTGCAACACCCCCCTCCACCTTTTGCACTTGCAATGCTTAGCATGTTAAAATAAAAGTGAAACAGATTGCACGTTAAAATAAAAATGTAACAGATTCGAACAGCATGTGACGCCAAAGCTCGGCATCCTATGGTGCATTCAAACCAACTCACAAATTAGCCAATCAGGAGATAATCACTTGCCACTAATTTTCAGCTATGCAAAACAGTCCTAACTAACCACCTTTTTAGAGAACTGGTCAGAACTTCTAAGTTTTCTGCATGAACCATAGTACATTCAGCCCATACTATTAGTTTCATATTTTAAAAATTAATGCCATATTACTCTGCTTAGAAATGTTACACAGAGGTGTTTATACATGAATTAAAGGGCAAATTTAAAAAGCAGAGTTAGCTGCTTTATCACCATCCAGCAATGACTGCCAAGAAAATTCCCTAATTTTCTCTATGTTAGCCAATAATAAATCAGAAAGAAACAGTTTGACCACAAGAGCATAAAAACAATTGAGTAATTTTGATATTGTTCAGTAGTTAACACTTTCGTTGTTGAAAACCATAGTTGTCAATAATGTGTGTCTTGTTAATTTTTCTAAAATAATCCTTATTTTGTATGACTCTTTATAGGAGAGTCATAATGCTGTCAATATTGTCCCTCTAAAGATAGCATGGAATCTTTGTTACAAATAAAACACGTTATAAAGTTGATCCATAACTCGAAGAACACTTTCTCGCAACTCTGATTGGTTTAGAGAGAATAGGAGTAGAATGAGAGTGTCTTTCTAGATCAAGAGGCCAAACTTAATCAAGAACTGTACCAAAGGAATATCCTAGAGTCCTTGTTTTTTTCTGTGGCCCCAGCAACACTACAACAATACAAACTGAGTATTTCATCAGGACTACGCTTCGACTCGTTAAGTAAAAACAACACAGAAGTAGTCTAAGAATACTTTCTAAATTTCATCACATTCACAGAATGGCCGCCTAATTCACCGACAATCACACAAACTATAATATAGCGGTCAATTTTGGAGGTCTTGATAGCTGCTTGAGACCATAATATATGGGAGTATAATTGTTTCTCATTAAAAATAAATAAAGTGTATACTGATGTATATTTTATGAAAGAGAATATTAACTACATAATTTTTATTTTATAGTTAGTATAAAAATATTTTAAAAGTTATGTTTTACTCCTCTTAATCTTTTAACGTGGGCTCGAAAAGAAGACATTGAGGTCTTCTGAGGGGCCGCTTTTTGCCACGGGGAGAGTGAAGTATGATAGGGAACAGCAGATTGTAAAAACAGAGCAAGCAACGAGCATTAAACAATTTTATCCTCCCACTGTTTTTCTTAACTTCATTTGCAAACTCTTAGACCAGCGTAGTTAGGGATAATATGAGGGTCACTAGAGGAGACTTCTCACCCTTTTAGGAAACAAGAAAAGCACGGGAATTCTTCTTCAGTTGTTGCGTTAGATTCCGCATTAGAAGAAAAAGAAAAAACATTCCACATACCATCTCTTCATAAACAAACTGCCTGTTTTGTGTTCTAACAATTTATACACGTTTCGGCATTCATTCAAGGGACACTATTTCGTTCTTGTTGTTTTCAAGTTTAGCAAAATAGTATTCAAATTAAAAACAATTTTTTAATGTTCATAAATATATTAAGATAAATACTAAAATAAATCAGCAATAAAAAATAGCTTTTTATTTTCTGCTGTTATATTTACAATGATTTCAGCAAAAACAAAATCTTAATTTTAAAACCTTAATTTAAAGAATATTTAAGTTTTAATAATTATAATTATTATTCTCTTTAATATGAATAACTATTTAATACATTCTTATAAAAGTATTTTTAATTTTAGAAAATTTCTTAAACAATTTACAATTAATTTCAAGCAAAATTCTTTTACAAGAAGCCTTTTAACTACTGCAATGCCACCATAGGCATTACATATTTCCTAGCTTTAATTTCTATTCTTTTTAATCATTCTTAATCGAATTTTAATTAAATTAAACCAATTATCTAATTTTATTACATTTTATAAAAAGCGAGTATAAAATATTTGATTCCTTTCTTAAAAATTAATGTAACGGTTAACTTTCTATTTCAATACTAATTTAAGACTCATCAATTCACTGTTGCGACTAAATCGAAAACAAAAACCCATTTATAACCCTATATTTCTTACCACAAAAATGTTTCAGTCACATAGTTATACTAATTCTGTCTTTATGGCAATTTGCTTTTGCCAATTATTTTTAAATTTAATATTGATTATGGGAGGTTGGCTTTATTTTTGACGATGTTATCTAACGATAAATCGTCAACACTGGATCTCTTTCTATGTTCCTAACTGATTAATTGACTTTCAATTATTGATAATTGGACTGGGGGGCCTTTGGGCCTCAGTTCCAACCGTTGAATAGACAATCTTAACAGAAATTCTCTCGATGTTAAGAAAGTGATTTTCTGGATCCTTTTAAGAGAATTCTTTATTTTTATGTTTGAATGTGTCCATATTGTGACGCTTATCGTCACTCAAAATTAGAAGCACGAGAAAGGGCCAAAATTAGATTTCTAGAACATCTCAAAGTCCTCGATCAAATAAAACTACTGTGGGAAATCTCAATTAGCAAATAATAACTTAAATACGAATAGAATAATTCAATAGGTTAAAATCTTACAATGTCATGGAACATCATGGAACTAACTCGAAAACAACAATAACTTTTGAACTCATTATTTAAAAAATAATTTTCTATGTTTATTTTTAAAGTGGTGTTTCTACATTCTGAAATATTTATGATTTCACTTAACTAAGGATCACTCATTTGGGAGTTTTTAATGGTTTCAATGTATGTAATGGTTTCCGGTACATCTGGTGTTATACAGGGTGCGTAGCCAAATTATTCAACAAAAAATAAGTACCTTTTAAGCACTTTTCAAGCACTGTAAAAAAATCACAATTAGGTAAGATTGGAAAGTTTTTGACAATTGATGATTTTACCTGGTTTTAAGCGTCATGTCAAAAAACAAAAAAAAAATAATAAATAAAACTGTCGGCATTGTTTTTGACAATTGTCAAAATTTTTTAATCATGTAAATGGAATGGCATTTTCATACCCTACGGACTGACGATACGTTGAAATAGATTAAGGTTGAATTAATTGTGGAAACAATGAATAATATAATGTTAACAGAGTTTTCTGCATGATTCTTAGCAAAAATCAACATGGTGAAGGAAAATCTCATTTTAGAAAAGGGAAAATTAAGCACTTTTTAAAAACACCCTATGAAAAAAGCACCTTTAACACTCCGTCGGGCGCGTCTCGAAACTTACGGCATCGGGCGCGATGTATCTGTCAGATACATCTCTGTTTTGTGTGTTTTCTGTTAATATGTATTACTTTAAATCTCCTATTTTTCTCTTTTTAGGTCCAGGCTTTTACACCCGGACCTTTTATTAGTTTTTAATGTATATTTTTAATTTTTATTTAATTTTTATATATTTCTAATTTTCATATATTTTTTAATATTTTCAATAATAATTTTTATTTATTAATCACAAACGCTATTACAAAAGTTAAATGCTGTAAAAAACATTTAATTAAACATGTTAAACTGTTGAAAAAGTATAAAAAGAACAGTTATGCACAAATAATACATAATATAAAAGTGACAAATCAATTATTATAATTGAATCCGATTCTAAATTTAAGTCAAATTTTTTCTTCCGATCTGTTTTGCCCATTTAAGTATTATTGTCCTTTCCTACAAAAAAATCATCATTATTAACATCATCATCGAGTTCTTAGTCATTATAAACACTTTTACTGCCATGACAATCAACTTCACGTGTTTCTAAAATATCTTCTTCGTCAGCATCACTTTCATCAAATTCTTCGGCATTTAATTCCTCATTTCCATCACTAAATAGAATACTATGAACTAGCTCTAGGTCTTTCTGATTTTTCAAATCTAAAAAGCGTTTAGCACTCATCGTAGGAAAAAGATAAATCAAAAACACTCAGGGAATCTCGATACTTCCATGTAGCTTCACGAGACAAACGTTATCGGGCGCGTGTATCTAACAGATACAAAATTTCAAACAAGCTTAGAAACAGGAAATACTCCTACACCGAACTGGTCACTTCTGCATTCCAAAGTAGCAGGGGGCCAGATGGACAGATACTGATAAGGTCAAGGTCGTAAGAAAATGCTTTAGGGGACAAAAGCAGAGATATTGACACGCCTGTATCTGTCAGATCAACGCGCCCGATGGAGTGTTAAGCACTCTTTAAAAACACTATGCACCCGGTAATATTTTCGTTAATATCACGATATAAAAAAGTTACAAACACTCAAAAAATAATGTTAAAAAAACAGTCAAAAGAAAGGAGAGCAATCAAAGTGAGCCATACTCTAGACCAGTGATTCTCAACCACTGTGCCGCGTCACTTTTGTGTGCCGCCAAATTCTTAAAATGTGCCGCCAAATATTAGAAATGACACAATAAAAATAAATAAAAATTGTTTAAATTAAAGAAAAGTGTATATGTATATATATATATATATATGTATATATATATATATATATATATATATATATATATATATATATATATATATATATATATATATATATATATATATATATATGTATATATATATATATATATATATATATATGTATATATATATATATGTATATATATATATATATATATATATATGTATATATATATATATATATATATATATATATATATATATACATATATATATATATATACATATATGATAATTTTTCCACGTTTTAACCGCGTGAACATCTTTGTCAGTGATTGTCTTGTCTCTGACAATCTTAAAATGAGTTAAAATAAGATGGAAGTGTTTAAATTGTCTTCGACGCACAATTTTAAAAAATGTTGAAATAAGTAGAAAATTTAACGACTATTAAAATTATAAATTAACAAAGAAAAGCAAGCTAAATATTAACTTTCAAACGGAAATAAAAGCTGATCATTAAAGTAAGCTATGCAATTATTAAACAAATTATCAACGGATAACTAAAAAACAAATATATAGAAAACAAATTGACAAAGGATAACTAACAAAAAAATAAGCTAACAATTAATAATTAGCAACAAGACTAGTTAACAAGAAATCACAAGAAAATAACAGTTAATGTAAAAAAATAACAGTTAATAGCTATAGAAAACAAGCTAACAATTAATAACTCGCAAAAAAATAAAATAATAACTGTTACTAACTAATAAGAGATTAGTTGAAAGAAATAACTATTCCCTTAATAAACGTGCTTTTGTAGTACATATTATTTTATTTCACAATCAAAATTATGATCGCAATCTATTTAACACAGTGTATTATACGTAAGTTAACAACTTTTAATCTAATTGTTTTCACTGTGTGCCGTCAAATTTCTAAATCGTTAAAAGTGTGCCGCAACAAAAAAAAGGTTGAGAATCACTGCTCTAGACAGATACCAAAATTAAACCATATATAAACTTAGTAAGTCTCTCTCTCCACCCACTCTAAAAACATATTAAGCACTAACGTTATAATGCTAAGTTGGTTTCATTGTAAATAAAATATTATCTGTTTAAATTTAAGAGACGAGTAAATTTTCCTTTATTTAATTTAATTATAATAACTATATGGTACGGCCCACAAGCGCCACAATATTCTATTTAATATTTACTTAATAAATTAAATTTTTCCTAAATCATATCCAAAATTAGGATGCATCTGAAACGGCCAAAAATATGCTAAAAACTACAATGAAGCCACCTGAACTATCCACTAAATTGAATTGACCATCACTCCTATCATAACCACATGCTTACTTAAAGAGGAATTTAAAATTTTATAAAATATCATGGCTTTACGATAAGTCAAAGCTATAATAGAAGGGATTTAAGTTATACAAGAAAACACAAAATGTAAGCTCATTGTTCATTACAGAAAATTACAGCAAACTAAATTTTTATCTCCTTTTATTGTATTTTGCATTTCATGTTTTTAACTAAAAATGAAAAATAAAGCACAAATTAAAAGGTGAAATTCTCAGAGGAAAACGAAAATTTTTTTCCAGGTATAATCATAAAATAAACAGTTCAATAATGTTCATGTAATAGTTATTCATGTAAAAGAGCTGTAAGTTTTAACGTTCACAATATTATTTATAAGACTTTATAGAAACTGAAACTCAGCGTCAAATTATACTATTGCACGAGGAAAAAAACCACTAAAATAGTCACAAGAAATCATGGTTATTATCAGGGGTCTGTCCAGATATTTTGTGAAAGGTCCTGTTTTTGTAAAATTGTGAAAAAACTACTCATAATTTGTGAATATAAAATAAGTGTTAAGTCACATTCTTTCAACCAGCGTCCTGCTGTTGTGAATTTGTGCAAATAGGGTCCTGTTATTGCAAAAATTGCCAAAAACCTTTTCGAGAAGTTTTTAAATTGTAAATAGATACAAGATTCTGCTCAACAATTGCTGCTACTAAATTCGAGATGCAACATACAAATATTTGGTATTTGGCCAACACAGAATATTCATTTTGGACAAATAATAAAAACAAAATCACTCACATTTTTAATATTTTCAATTGACAAATATTTTAAATAACACAACTTAGTTATGTATCACTTTTAATGTGTTACGCATTAAGTAAACTTAAACAATCCTTAAATTTATATTCTTATTCTGATTATTCTTAAAATAAAATTGCCAGAAATTAATTTTTAATTACATAAGATTCTATTAATTAATTTTATGAATAAATATAAATAGATCAATTATATATTAACAAAAAAAAATCATTTAATAAGAATGTGCACACAATGTTTGAAATAGTAGAAATATTTTCTTTGAATACTACATTTGGAATTTAAACTTAGGGAAACTTAGTTCGTTTCGAACTGCCTTTCTTTGTTTTTGCGGGAAAGGTTTATTCGATTAACAAAACAATAATGAAGATAAACAAATTTGTGAGGGGTCTGATTAAAAGATAAATTATTTTGTGGAGGGTCCGTTTTTATAGAAATATATTTTGTGAAGGGTCCGTCAATGGATCAAATTTCCTCTAAACAGACCCCTAAATGATGCTACCTGAACTAACCACTAAATTGAACTGATCATCACTCCTATCATAACCACATTATTACTTTAAAAGGAATTTAAAATTTCATAAAATGTCATGGTTTTACAATGAGTCAAATCTATAATAGAAGGGATTTAAGTTTTCACGGATACAAGAAAACACAAAACGTAAGCTCATTGCTTATTATAGAAAATTACAGCAAATTAAATTTTTATCTCTTTTTATTGTATTTTGTATTTCATGCTTTTAACTAAAAATGAAAAAAAAAGCACAAATAAAAAGGTAAAATTTTTTGAGGAAAACAAAAACAAAAAAATTTTTCTTCACGTATAGAGTTATTGAAGTAAAACAGTTTTACAAGTTTTAACGTTCACAATATTATTTAGAGACTTTATAGAAACTGAAACTCAAGAGTCAAATTATACTATTGCATGAGGGGAAAAAAAAACACTAAAATAATCACAAGAAATCATGATTATATAAGAGTAAAAGAAATAAAATAAAATAACACATGCACACACACATATTACTTAATAACCATTTTATCAAGTTTTTCCTATGAAACTTCATCGCCAATATATAGCTTATCATGGTTGAGGATTTTAGGTGTTTTAATCTCCACTTATAGATAGATAGATATAAAATTAATGCATTTTTCCTCGGAAATATACAACCTACATATTTAAAATTCACGTACTTTTTTTTAACAAGAAAAGAAATACTAAAAATAATATTTATTGATTTCGTTTATTTAACAGTTTACTTTGATATTCATTTCAATTTAAAAATATTTTACTTTTGAAAATGTTTTTCTACTTATATTATTTACGTATAATTAAAAATTCTATACATTAAAATCAAAATATAATAAAGGACCTAAATCTTTAAAAAAATTCATCTACACAAAAAAATTAGCAAAAGTACAACAGACTAAAAAAAAAATGGAAGGCAAATGAACGAAATTTGGATTCTCAAAAGTAGATCTAAAACAATAAAGCACACCCCACTGTAACTTTATCCTCTATTTTAACTGTGGAGAAGATTTCTTCCTTCATTTTTAAGTTGGTTGGTAGTGCCACAAACCCATTCTAAACTTATGACAACTGTTATCACAGCCAATGAGGAAAGGTTATATGTGCCACACTTATTGAAGAATCATCCTTTAATGCCTGATGACACTATCTTTAAATATTAAATTATTCTCTAAATATTAACTTTGAACCAGGAAAATCTGTTCAATTTTGGCATTAATTTGTACATATGTTGTGTGATTTCAACTGCACATTAAAATTCTACACCAAATTTTTGACCAATTAACATATTTTAGATAACAGTAAATTAAAAAAAAAAAAAAAAAATTAAAAGATACTTGTTGATATATTATTTCAGAGTAAAGCAAAATGCTGTTACACTACATTTTAATCCTATAATATGCTGGCACCTAAAAATCAGTCCTTGCTCATAGAAATTTTAACTTTAGCAGACTCATGATGTATAGTATTTATCTAAATATATTTGAACACAACATTTATTACACAAATGTATCCGTGAATGACCAAAATCAAGAGAATGTCGACTTCCGCCGCAGAATGTTGACAATCGCTTTAGTGAATGCCTGAAATATTTGTTATATCCGATTTGACATTAATTTATTCATTGATATTATTATATTTATTTGATTTTTCAATATCCACTGAGGATAGATTAGGAGAAACATCAGTGTTTTAAGTACTGGTTAAATGCATACGAGGCAGTGGCACTTAAGAAAACATCATTATAGGGTACTACTTTGGGCAGTGCCATTTAACTAGACCCCCTGTGGCAGAAATTTTTTTGGCTTTCTGTGACAAACCTCTCTTTCTGCAAGGTACTCTTAATAATAACTAATATACACGTTATTAATTAAATTTAAAGTAACAGAAACACATTTACAACAACAACAAAAAAACTATTTAAATAAAAAAAAAATTGTGTATTTTTTTTTAAAATGACGATGTAATATTTTTTATTCTAATATCATGGGCGATGTTCTCAATTTTCGCAAGAGGAAAACACATTAAACGGTTTTTGTTTTCGCATTTCTTAAATCCTAATCACATAAAACAGAAGTTACAAATAGTTAAATCTGTGAAAGAAAACCAATTTTTTTTTCATTTATACTCGTCCCAAATACGAATAATAAAAATCAATAGTATTTCTTCCCCTCTGAAACGTGAAAAATAAATCTTTTGAATATAATTATGGAGAGAAAGATTTTTTCAAACATTTCCGCAGTAAAGAAGTTTTTTACTTCAATATTCTTTATTTTACATTCTTCTCAAAATAAGAATAGAAAAATTACGAAAATTTATTTCTCCTATGATACATGAAAAAGGCATTTTTTAAATATAATTTTAGAGAAAAAAAATTTCAAAAATTTTTGCAGAAAAGGAAAATAAAATTTTACGTTTTCTAAAAATAAAATTCCTTCTGCAAGAACTCGACAACGTTCAGCGACAATGTCGCTGCGATTCTGCCTGGTATATATTTTGGAAATTTACCAAAGCAACTATGTGATTTTCACCATTAATTGGTCAACAACCAACAATTTTGGTCATTCACAGTAACACATACATATTTTACAAGCAAAAAAACTTCAAGCATGAAAACACTGGTTTGTTAAATCTTAATACTGAAATATTTTGTACACCGGATGAGATAGCTATTATAATCAATAGAATATGAATACCATGCTTTAGTAAAAGAAGTCATAAAATAAATATTGTAAAAGTAGAAATTAATAAATACCAGTTAAGCGTTGCTCTCTATTTTTCCTGACCAGGTCAAAGGCCTAAAAATATATAATATAAATTAGAGTTTATAAGAAACACCCAAGAAAGAATTTCTGTAATTCTAGCAGAGGTAAAACACATTATTTTAGCAATTGTATTTATTTGTAAGGATAATCTAAATTTATAAGAAATTATATTATCGTCATATGACTTTAAAAAAAAATTACAGTGAATTTTTTGGCTCTCTAGCTTTGATAAATTCAAACACAATATCTATGATTACATTTCTTTCATATGCATAGCTGGATATAATATTGTACAATTGCTAAAATATTACATAGTTGCCAAACACTACTGGATTATTCAGTAAACTACTTGATATTATTCAGTAAACTACTTTGTAGCATGGATAGCAAAAAATTTATTAGATTTTACGAAATAATATAAACTTCATGATAATTGTTGCATAATGTACTAAAAACTTTACACCTAGGGAATTTTACAGTCATCAAAATAGAAAAAACTAATATTTTCAAGTGCCGACCAGGTGGCTAAGTGGTTAGTGTGTCTGACTGCGGGTTCGAATCCTGTTCAGGGCATGGATGTTTCTCTCTGTGTTCCATGTCCTTTCCTCTTTGTGTGAATGTGACCCGCCCTATAAACGGGTTTGTGGTTGTGTGACGTGGGTGACACTGCTCCACCGCCGTGGCTTCGCCACAGGTGCCCACTCGATAACGAGAAGAGAGTAGCAGTTCTAGCATTTCTGTGGCCAATGGGATACAGGGTTCATGCTCTACTTTGGAAATAAAATTCAAGGACTTTTTAAGACTTATTATAAAATTCTCAAGGACTTAAATTTTAGTAAAAGATAGACTAAAATTTTACATTTTAAACTAAAATGTTTTGACGATAATGTGATTGGCATCAAGTCAAGAATAAAATTCATGATTCATAAAAACGTCAGATTTGAATTTTGCACAAGGCCTATTTTAAGTTAGGTATACAACCTCTGAATAAGCAAAAATTCGGGCAGGACGGGGGGGGGGGGATGTTCTATATAATATTGTGATATCAATTAGATATTTAAAAACAACTCTGCCGGGAGACTTTTATTTAATATTTAAAGTGGCAGAAGCATTTAGACAGTGAAATTTAAATTGTTCTTAAATATAATTTTGAAATTTTGACCACTTTTCTATTAAAGAAAATTAATCAATTATTGGATGTTGCAGCTTAATTATCATTTTAAATTTATTACGGGTCAACCATTTTAAATTGAATCAGTTGCCAGCTTTCACCTCAATATCTTCTGATAGATTCTTACTAACAATTTTGGTCACTTTGACTGCTTTAATTAACCACTCATGCTTGAATTAATTTTTCTTTCAGTAGCATCGATCATACGCACTTGACATGGTCACATGAACACGAATCGTAATGAGTAGTTTTCAAATAGAGTATAAATACGAAACTCAATGTTTGATATTACAACATCGATGTTTGATATTGCAAAATGCGTGAATACGAATAGCGACATTGGATTTTAAACTTGCGGGAAAAATAATCGCGATATTGGGGTTTAAAAACGCTTAATTACAAATCGCGACATTAGATTTTTAAATTGCTTTAATGGGAATTGCAAGTACAATTTTTGAATCATGCGAAAACGAATCGCAACACATAGCTTTTAAATCAGTGTAATACGAAGATCGATATTAAAATTGCCTGAATAAGAATCGAGATTTTGTCAGAATCTGGCGCAGTTCCCAATATTTAAAATTCCTAAAATCAGCCAAACATACATAAAATCCTAATATCAAACAGTACGTGTCATTATCCGAAAGGCGGGAAAGTCATTCTCTCACACTACGTGCGTCAAAAAGTTAAACACAGAAATGCTGGAAATAGGGTTGTTTTCCTGAGTTTTCGATACTTTTCAAGGTCATTTTGAATTTTTCAAGGATTTAATATCATTTTCAAGTACTTCTAGGGGCCCTTGAAAATCAAAATGAAATTCAAGTACTTTTCAATGTTTTTTCAAGGCTGCGGGAACTTTTTTTAAACCCCAAGTTCCCGCCATTAAAAAAAAAATTATATTCCAGTTATGATTGACATTAAATAAACTTGAAATGTTAAATATTATGTTTACTCATAATTTCGAATATTAATAGGTATTTAACTCATCAAAGATAGTTAAAAGATTTTAAATCAATTTAAAATAAAGAGTTCTTAATAAAAACAAACTGAACATTTTAGAACAACAAGTTTTGAACTGATTTCTATAAATGTTTCATTATGTATTAGTAATACTCATTTAAATATTCAAGCAAGCAAGTAATAATTAGTACAAAAATTCTATTTCAATAGTGATTTTTTTAGGAAACTTACTCAATAGAAAAACCAGGAGAATTTCAATTAAACTAGTAGACCAGGAGAAACTGGAAAAATCAAGTAGTTAACAGAATAATTCAGTAGTGTTTGGTAGCTATGTAATATTATAGCAATTGTACCTCTCAAGCATTTTAATGCTAAACATTTCATAAGAAATCATATTGTTATCTTTAAATGACTAAGGGGGAAAAAATTTCAGTGAATTTTTTTGGCTTTCTAGCTTTTATAAATTCAAACACAATATCTATGATTACATACATTTCTTTTATATCTGATTTACATAAATATTTTAAGCGTTACAACAATTGCATATTTCTTTTGCGAAAAGAGGTACTTACTTCATTTTTAGGAACATCTTCAAGGTGCATTTTTTTAGAACAACTGCAAAGAAATAATTACATTAAAACCAAAATAAGAAACAGAAAACAAGAGGATTTGTTCATTTTATTATTCACAAAATAATTATATTTTATTCAAAGCAGGGTTGGTATTCCTTTTCAGTTCTGGAAGGAGGAACCAAAGCGACCAATTTCTTCCAGAAGACTGGAAGAATATGGTCGCTGATTGGAAATATTTCTGATTAAAAAATCAAAAGAGTAATTTTATGTGTGTTCATCTTCACGTTGCATTTCATTCTGCAGTGGAAAAACTATAACAGGGTGGGTAGCCAAATCTTTAACAAAAAATTAGTACTTTTTAAGCACTCAAAAATATTTTAATGCACAATATGCATTAACAAAATGCAAACTAATTTTCAAGACCTTACATGATCATGATAAAATAACTAGTTTCTGACAAAGAGCTCTTCTTGATTATATTAGCCATTATAAAATGATCAAGAGATTTTTCAGTTCAATATCGGAGGGCGGAAAATGAAGTCGGAAATTGAGAATATGTCGCAAAATGCAGCAGAGTAGCACATGAGAGTGCAAGAATCTCACATAACCCATCTCAGTATATATGTACACACAGGTCTCAAGTATTTCATCAAACATGTAAAATGATTTGCCCTTTCATACGCTATGGGCCGATGGTATGCTGAAATAGATTTTCCTTGAATGAACTGTGAAAACATTGAATATAACAATGTGAAAAGCACACTTTTGCATAATACATAGCAAAAATCAACATGGTAAAGAAAAAAATCTAATTTTTGAAAAGGGAAAATTAAGCACTCTTGAAAAACACCCAATGAAAAAGCACCTTTAAGGGCTTTCAAATAACGGAAATATAAGCACTTTATAAAAATGCATGCATCTTGTATAAAAGTTAGAAACTTACAAACATGAAGATGGTATAAGAATAATTTACAGAGGATAACCATAAAATAAAAATATTTTTAAATTCAATAATCAGTATGAGAATTAGTAACCATTAAAATGGTAGTAACAAATACTATGCAGATGACAGGGATGCTACCAAGTTAAAATTTGACATGCTGAAAGGACTACTTTTATTTATGAATGTAACAAGAATTCTTTTTTTGAAATTCCAATTTATTTTAAAAAATTATAGTTATTTTAATTTTTTTAATGAATTTATAACTTATTCTTTACTTTAACAACAATTATTTATAATTTTTCTGCAAAGTAAAATAGATTTTACTTATCTCTTAAGAGTTTTATTTAACAGATGCTCGCCCTTCTTTCTTGAGGTTAAAATAGGAATGAATTGCCATAAAATCTCCGAAGTATCATTTGTTATTTTTCAACCCATTTAACAAAAAGCCCCCTTTGACAGTATTTAGCATATTGGTTTATAAATTGCATGTCATCTCATACTCAATGAAAGTGTAACAATATTTTTTTTTTTTCAAATTGAATAAATTATACATAAAAAGTACCAAGATTAAACTTCTGATACTGCCTTATACTAACTTGTTATATAACTCCTTTTTTAAAAAAAAAAAAAAATTAACACCCGGTTTTTAATTTCAAATTTTTTAAAAAAAGGGGGAGTTACAAAATATTGAAGTAAGTGTAAATGACACCAAAAGTTATTTTAAAAAAATTATTAGAACTGCTTGTTTTTTTTAACTGAGTTATTTTTCTTTCTTTCAAAATTTGCAAATGTTCAATCCTATGAAAGGCAGACACAAAATCTAATATTCAAAATGATTTAATTTTATGCAAATATATTGGTAAGTTAACAGGCAAAAGAATTAAATGCCTAGAACACTGATTTTTATATAAAAATTTCTATAATAATCATAAATTTCTGTCTAAATAGTACTGAGACACGTGGTTCTTCGTTTGTAAAATATCTATTTTGCAACTTTTTTAAAAACCTTTTCAATAATTTCATTCATAGTAAAAAAAAAAAAAATAGCCACAACAGTTTATAATCTCATACGAGTCATCTAATGTGTGATAGTGTAGTCTAGTAAATTTGTTATGGAAAAGGTTCTTTTTTTTGTTGTTGTTAAAACTAAAATTTTTGATACATAATTATGCATCATCTCAACCATTCTAAATTCATGTCCATTTTTCTGCCATATCTGTTGCAGCATATTTTTATTTTTCAATTGAAATGCTTTTAACCGAAAGCGAATGGTTTGCATTATTTTAAATTCACAAGTAAATAAGTAACTACACAGAAAAATTTGTGAAGGTTTCTTAATATTAAAAACTAGGGAAAAAAGTTACCTGATGATGTCTGCCATACATAGAAATGACCAAATATGATAATCGCCCGAATGGTGAAATTGTATTTCGAAACGTAAAATTTTAAAAACTAAAGGAAATGTAAGTAATGCTGCTACAGGGTGGACAGCCAAATCTTTCAACAAAAAATAAGCACCTTTTAAGCACACATAAAATATTTTTAAGTACTTTATACATTAACAAAATACAAAATAATTTTCAAAGACATTACATGATCATGATAAAATAACTAGTTTCTGACAAAGAACTCTTTTCTTGATAATATTAGCCATTATAAAATGATTGTGAGATTTTTGGTTCAATATCAGAGGGTGGAAAATGATGCCTGAAATTGAGCATATATTGCAAAATGCGATAGAGTTTCACATGAGAGTGCAATAATCTCACCGAACCCAGTTTAGTAGACGCACATGCAGACTCACATGCATTTCATTAAACATGTAAAATGATTGGCAATTTCAAGCAATAACGAAAGACGGTACGCCAGAATAGATTGTGGTTGAATGAACTGTGAAAAGGCTGAAGAGGACAATGTGAAAACTACGCTTTTGCATGACACATAGCAATGCATGATTCTGCACGCTTTTGCATGACAAAATCGACACGGTAAAGAAAGAAAAAAATCTGATTTTCGAAAAGGGAAAATTAAGAATTTTTAAAAACACCTAATAAAAAAAAGCACCTTTATGCACTTTTTGAAAATGCTACGCATCACGTCCTAGGAAATAAACATTGAATGAGTGAAATAGAAAACTATACTATCACAGTTAATGAATTAAAAGCATCATGAAATAGTAATAAAGTTTGTTCAGGTATATTAAAATTGAGATGAATTACCGTGAAATTTTGGATAATCTCTCGACTTCTTGATTGTAGTGGGATTCCAAATCATTTAATCGAACCGTTACACCACAAATGGGACAACATCCATCAAAATCTTTCTTTCTTTTACTGTCTAAAGGAAAACACAAAAGGAGACAATTTTTATTTATTATGCTTCCAACATATAAAAACATCAATACCATATTAAACAAAGAATAAAATATGTTTTGACATTAAAAGTTGTTGTCAGTATTAAACAAAGAATGAAAAGTAAAACGCAATTAAACTATAATGATAATTAGAATCTAAATGTTTTAATGTTGGTGCAACAGATTACGATATGGAAATATCCCCTATAATTGTAATAATACAATATAATTGGTAGATACCAAGTACAATTACAAAAACTAAAGCATTGAAGTATATAGTTATATACAGCAATAAATTTATAAAATAGTCTAAAACTATGCGAAAATTCTTAAAAAATTAAAAATCTCATATTATAATAATTAGTAAGCTTTTAAATCAATGATTTATTTAAAAAACAAACATTTGATTAAAAAAATCAGCTTATTTAAATCATGATGTAAGTTTAGAATTTAAAATCAAGCCAAAAATAATTTTTTCAAATATATATATATATATATATATATATATATATATATATATATAT
Organism: Parasteatoda tepidariorum; assembly: GCF_982258835.1. Taxonomy (NCBI): domain Eukaryota; kingdom Metazoa; phylum Arthropoda; class Arachnida; order Araneae; family Theridiidae; genus Parasteatoda; species Parasteatoda tepidariorum. Next base: position 3,803,523 of record NC_141757.1, on the reverse strand, counting down.
ATATTTGCAAAATAAAGAATTTTTAAAAACCTAAGACAGGAGTCTGTCTAGGATTTTTTAAGTGGTACCTATTTTGGGAAAATTTAGATATAATTTGTGAAAATTAAAAATTATGTTAACAAATCAACACAAAAATATGGTAAAATAAGAAAACATTTTCAAAAATTGCCACTACAAATAAAAATTATTTATGACTGGTAAATTTCGATATATATTTTCCCCATATGTTAAAAAACAATTTTGTTATTGTAAAATTTTGAGCTTAAAGCTGTATCCAAAATTAAAAATCCATAAAAATCATTGTCCATAGTTAAATTTCAACTAGAATTTAATAGAAACATACATTTAACAGTACTAGGCACTAAAAGTTATTTTCATTATGAGAACATTTTCGACAGGGCCATACAGAAAAAAGTTTCACATAGGTAAAAAAAATAAAGGTTTATTAGAAGAAATTTAGAATAATGTTTAAAATAATAGTTTGAATTTTGACTTTCTGTGAACTTTACAGAAGGAGAGCCACAATATTTCATTTTAAAAAAACTCGACGAAAAAAAAAGCTAGCTATAATAAGGTGCAAGCGACCGGTTAAGCTTACCACATTGCATTATCTGACCAAACATATGAAACCTATTCCTCGCATGGGTGGAATCTATTGCAAATCGGAATGCAAAATTAACTCCAGGTTTATTGTTTTTACAGGAATAAAACAATAAAATTTTAAAAGAAAGGGGGTGGGAGAATTTTAGGCTTTTTTAAAAGTATTTTGTGAAACTACAGTTTTTCCTCAAGAATTCGTAAAAGTACTGCTAAACGGTAGCAAAGTGCGTAGTCAAATCTTTCAACAAAAAATAGCACATTCTATGTACTTTCAAAGCACTCAAAAAATATTTTTAAGCACTATATACATTAACAAAATGCAACATAATTTTCAAATACTTTACATGATCATGATAAAATACCTAGTTTCTGTTTTCGGTTCGATATCAGTGGGTGGAAAATGAAATTGAGAATATCTTGCAAAATGCAGCAGAGTTGCACATAATAGTGCTAAAATATCACCGACTGCTGCTCAGAAAATCCACACCTGGACGCCATAAAAAGATCGAAAGATTTTTCGGTTCGATATCAGCGGGTGGAAAATGAAATTGAGAATATCTTGCAAAATGCAGCAGAGTTGCACATAATAGTGCTAAAATATCACCGACTGCTGCTCAGAAAATCCACACCTGGACGCGCAAGTATTTATTTAATCAAACATGTAAAATGATTAGCGCTTTTATACGCTATGGATCGACGGTAGGTCAAAATGGATGGTGGTTGAATGAATTGTGAAAACGTTGAAGAGAACAATGTGGAAAGCACGAAAGTCGATTTGCATCATACATTGCGAAAATCGACACTGCGAAGAAAAAAAAATCACATTTTCAAAAAGGGAAAACTAAGCACTTTTTAAAAACACCTAATGAGAAAAGCACCTTTAAGGACTTTTAAAAAACAAAAATTAAAAAGAAGCACTTTTTAAAAATACTACGCACCATGGGTGGTAAAGTTGCCCTGGACAAACCCCTGTAAACAATAAAAAAAACTTACTTCTTCGACTGGACCTCTTAGTGTCATCCAGCACTTCACTTGAATCAGTACATTGTTGATACTCATGATGTGCAGAACTTTCTTCATTTTCTGATGGGAGTTTAATTTCATTTTCTAAAATAGGGGTTGTCTTGTCTGTCCTATCAGGCACAAAATAATTTTCAGGTTGTTCAAAACTTTCTTGCATTTGTTTTGGCGCATTCTTTTCTTCATTCGTGGGAGAATGAGGAATATCTCTTTCAAAATTATTTTCATTCATGAATGATTCAGAATGAAAACAGAGATGTGCAGTATTTGTGTCCATAGGAAAATCAGGCTGTTTAGGGTCAGAAAATGTAAAGGAGGATTTGTTTTCAAAAAACTTACAGTTTTGTACTAAAGAGTCTATATTGCAAATAGTTTTAATTTCAAATATAAGTTCACTTTTTTCATTCAACTCTTTTGCACCTTTGTTGTCTGAATGAGAGGATTCTGATTTCTGAAAAACATTTCTTTATAAAGCAATGTAAGCAAAATAATAAATTCTAAATAGGGTCTCATTAAAATTTAAAAATGCTGAAATTGCAATTTTATTTAATGAAAGAGGTAAAATCAGGGTTGCAAAAAACCCACTCTAGGGTGAGTTTTTCTAAAATTGATTAATTTTTTGTCTTCTGTTATATTAAAGAGCTATTCTAATGAAAGATATATGTAGTTTAGCCTAAAAAAATGAACCTATGGTGAAAAAACTGTGTTTGGAGACTGGAGAGTCACCCTGCTGGACAGACTTGACTGTATGGCCATTGATTAGTCAAAGCCTTTGATTCGCTTTCTATGGAAAAAAAAATAATTCCTCAGATATTTTTTTAAGATTAAAATATAAATAAAAAGTAATCCTGTGTTAAATTAGGTTTCAAATGTGTGATGTATGTGAGTACATATAACATTTTGTATCGTGATGTCAGAAGAAACTTTTTGACAGACTTTTGCTCCAATATATTTGTATCAATTATTAATTACACTTTAATTACTTACTCATATGTTAAGTCAATTCATAAAATTAAACTTAATTATTATTATTAATATAAGCTTTTTTAAAATAAGGTACTTATCATTGCCCTCTCATTTGAAAAAAAAAAAAAAGAAAAAAACCCCAATGAAACCCACTCGGGTTAGGTTTTTCTAGAAAAACCCGGGTTTTTTGCAACCCTTAGTAAAATGCAAGTTATATTTCAGTTGACTGAAAACTGAATTGAAACATTTTGTGTAAAGAATAAACTATTACAAGAATATAAAAAATGAACACAGATGCTTTTTCTTACCCCCCCCTCCCCCTCCCTAGTGACACCTTGACATTGTCACAGAACTCTTGCACAACAATTTTTCTTTTGAAAAGCTTAAAAAAAAAAAAAATTACTTTTCTTTTCTACAGAAATTTACACCTTATATTTGAATCATGGATTTAGTTAATCACTTTTTGACGAGCTAAATTCATGCCGTAAATCAATGTAATGCTTCGATTGTTTTTAGGCAGTTATTGATACTGTTTTTTTTTTTTTAAAGTGGTTTTTAAATATCTCAATATATTTCAAACAATATGGAAAATTTGAATCGTGCATTTCAGTATTTACTTTTTAAGGCAAACATTCTACCTAATTTTTGGCATATATTGCTATTGATTTCTCCATAGTTTTTAAATCCAATATTATTTATACCAGGGTTGGCAAGATTTTGCCGCAGGTGGAAAAAACCATGGTAAATACCGGTAAAAACCGTCCTGGCAAAAACAGGTTTTTGCCAAGCAAATTGGCAAAAAGTGGCAAAAACCTATATTTTCCAAGATGAGAGAACAAAAACACATTTTTGATACAAAATTATTCCTAAAATTGAAATATATACAATAAATATAAATAATTACAAAAAAATTAACAAAATTATTATTCCATAATTAAATCATAATAGTTATATCATTTTAGTAGTTTAATCAATAATATATCATTTTAGTAGTTTAATCAATAATATATCATTTTAGTAGTTTAAAACATTATTGATTGGAAAATTCGAGATCATTCTCTTTTTTCCAGTGAAATGAACTTATTTTAAATTAATATAACTATAATTTAAAGCATAAAATATCTATCAATATGTGTAGTTGTACAAATAATAATTTCTTATGATAAATAATAATATTATACAAATAATATTTATTTATTTGTAAAAAAACATTTATTTAAGGATTCTAAAATGAAAAGAGGTCAAAAACTTTTAATCTTTTAAAAATTATTGCCTTTATATTAATTATTAATGTGTTAAAAATAATTTTTTCATGTAATGTATCAAAATTATTATTCCTTATGATTGATTTAAATTTGTTTCAAGTATTTTGGAATCATATTTAATCAGCAATTTAGATAATTTGGTTTTTGCCGGTTTTTACCAGTTTTTGCCGGTTTTTACCAGGTTTTTGCCACTGTCCTGGCAAAAACCCCTTTTTGCCGGCAAAAACTCCAACCCTGATTTATACGATATAATGTATCACAACCAAATCTCGAAATGAAACATGCATTTGAGGAGTTCGATTCGCTTGATTTCGCTGTCGACCCTTTTTTTTAGCAATTACTACTACTAAGGATGTCATGATTTCTAATTATTTTCTTTATTGTGATGATTATTTACAAAATGCAAAGGAGGAAATAATTTGTAAGTCCCCTCCCTAACAAAATGCAAGAATATCACCCATAACATTAGAATAAAAAATTACCATATGTTCAATTAAAATTTTTTTCGTAAACACAGCATTTATGTTATTTTAAAGTAGTAAAATATATATTTGTTACTAGCAAAAGAATCTTGTAGTAAGAAATTAGTGCTAAAGAGATTCGTTGCATACAGCTCTTCTGCCACACGGATAACAATTTAGTTGACTGATTAGTGAATTAAAACATTTTGCGTATAGAATAAACTATTACAAGAATAAAAATAAATGAACACAAATGTGTTTTCTTACCATCTTAAATTTCAGAATACAACTTTGAATGATTTTTTGAGAAAAGCAAAAAATAAAGTTCTCGAAAATGTAATGAGGGCCAGATTACCCACTAGGCCCCCTTAAAATGGATTTTTTAAAAACAAATTAAGAAAAACAATGATTTTTCAAATTTTTTCAGAATGTTATGATTATGTTTTAGTTCTAATTTAATAAAATAAAGTAAAATTTTATTTATTATTATTTATTTTAATTTGAAATATGCTTTCTTAATTGAAAAGATATATAAATACTTTTATAATAAATAAAATATATATGAGAAAAAAATTTAATCTAAGGGCCCCACATACGCTTAATCCGCCCCTGATCAGGGGCCTGTCTAGGTTTTTCTGAGAAATACCTATTCTGAGAGATACCTAATATTGATACAAAATTTAGACACAATTTGTGAAAATTAGAAGCCTATATTAAAAAATCAACACTAAAATATGGTAAAAAGGTGGATCTATCATTTCTTATGGGATACAAAAATAAAACTTATTTTGTATTATATTATATTAAGTATTTTGTGTTTCCTAAAGTTGAAGGTACTGCTAAACTGTAGTAAATTTTGGCCTGGACAGACCCCTGGTAATAAATTGTTAGAAAATTTCAAAGAATATTATGGATCAAATAAAATTTAAAAAAATCTATAGAGAGTCTCTTCCTTTAAGTACAAAAAGCTTGATTTTTATAGATGTTAGAATTTCTTAAGACTTTTTATACAAAACTAATTTTTATATCAATACATTAAAATTCAATGCAATTTTTTTTTTTAAATTATAAAATTTTTTTTTTTTTTTTTTATATATTCTAATTTTTTAAAAAAAATATTCTATTAAAGGTGATAATCAATTCCCAAATTTTGTACAAATCATCAGAAAATTTAAATTCTCATGAAATGTAAAAAAAAAAAATTTCTGTAAAATGATTAAACTAGCTAAACTAATATCAATTCCTCTTAACAAATGACTCTTGGACCATGGTATTGGAAAAGTTTTGAGGGCACTAGTAAATAAATAAATGTTTTCAAATAGTGTGCCTATTATTTTCCGCTATCTTAGCGTTATAGACAAATATAAACATAATAAACAACATTTATAACTCGATAAATATATGAATTGGCATGAAACACGATACCAATTGTTTATAAAAATGAAATTAGCTATGATTAACTAAAATACGAAGATATTTTAGATGGAAGCTGTATACATTGTCAAACGAAACAGCGCGAATTATCCGATTCAATCAAATCTCATCCCATAACAGATGAATAATATAACAATTATTTTAATGATAATAAATGATTGGATACTAAATTGGAATTTATTACTGTTATTAGTTCAATGAAAAGATGGAAATTAAAAGAAAACTTACTCTGTCGTCTGCTAGTACAGAAGTAATTGCTATCTCCTCATCCATAATATAAAGATTTTAAAAAAATCATTTAAATGCATGAAAAAAATTAAACGAGACAGAAATTTCAATTAAAAAAGTATGGATTACTTTTTTAAATGCATTTGTTTAATACAAATGCCATTACTTTTCAATCTTTATAAGTTATTTAGTTGCAAGATCACAGAAAATGTATTGTATTCAAAACAACGAAAGGGATGATGGGAAAAAAACACAAAATAATATATTTTGTTCCATGGCGCCATCTACATTGTTTTTATTGACTTATAATGATTCTTTTTGAAAAGGTATATTATTTTATGCAATCAGTACTTTAACAGCAAATAATTTTATGCAATCAAAATTGACAGCAAAATTATTTTTCTAAAATATTTGTTGAAGAAAATATCGACAACAGCTAGTTAGAAAGTTGATAACCTGGGCGTGTTGAGGTCATGGGCGAAACTATAAAACTTTTTTATCATGGTTAATTAAGTCAGTTATTTTTTTTTTTTTTTCTTTTATCAAACTAAAAACATGAATGAATAGAAAAGACAGAGAACCAACTTATCAAATGGAAACTAAATTAATTTAGATCAGAAAAAATTTTCGAAAATAAATTAATCCTGGCAGAACAAGTCTTTATTCTTTATTGTCGAGCAGATATTTAATAAATTTTAAAATTATTTGTATTGAAATAAATGTTCATAAAATTAAATGGGTGTAAAGGAATCATATTTATTGATAATAAAATAGAACTTATTTTACTTATTACAATGTGCACATTAAAATATGAAAATGATATGAAATTAAAAATAAGAAATTATAATTTAATTTGCATTCTTATCCACATTTAAGCTCCTAAAAAAAAAAGACATAATATTTTGTTTTTGAATTTATTACAAATTATTTCTCGATGCTATGAATAAAACATTTATTATCAATGAGATTTTATATCAATTGAACTAACAAAACTTAAGTATAATATTTAATAAGCTTTAGAAAATATTTTTTAATACATATTTTTTAGAAAAATCTATGATTTAAAAATAAATAATTATGTGATTCTAATCAACGATTTTTTTAAATTAAATATTTTCAAATCATGCCAACCCAGCTTTTTATTCTTCTCGATATTTTTCGCAGCAATTCATAAGAATTACCCCTCCCTCCCCCACTCACAAAACGGCAATAATTGAAATCTTTGATACAATTAAATTCTGTGACACAAAAGTTGAAAGTGGACAAAAAGTAATATAGGATGTTATTTTAAAAAATACCCTCTTGACCATTACCATTAAAAAACATACATTAAAACCATACATTAAAACCATACTTGACCATACATTAAATACCATTTAAAAAATACCCTCTATGGTCAAAACATGGCTGCCGAATATAATTTTTATAGGCCAATTAAGGGGGTCTCAGTGTGCCCCTAAATGTATATAGCGAAGATGAAAGGAGAGAGCTCTTAAAGGGAAACTGTGGTAGGCTTCACGTATCACCGTGAACTGGGTGGTTGGCTACCAGGCAAGCAAGTTTGCTGCAGGAGGGAGGGGTCCAGGGTTCGATTCCCAGGGACGTACACTTTATCAAAAATTTTACTTTTTTTTTCTTCTTGTGTTTATTTTACATTAAATTATTTTTTTAAAGTGTTTTTCGATATTCTGGAGGGGCTTGCATGAAGGAAATAATTTTTTTTTACTGGGAAAATGGGAAAAACTGGAAAAATCCTGAAAAATCTGTTCATTTGCTCTTTTTTGACTCGCTTTGTAACATTTTGAATATTCTAGCATGCAAGGGGTGTTTTCTGTGTGCGAAATCCTGCAAAGAAAACGAAATGGAATAATAATAAAAAAAATAATAATAAAAATAAAAAGGCGCGAGTAAGGTTGGAATTTCGAGATCCCCTAGCTCCCTTTAATATGAAGGTATAATTTTCAAACTCGGTCCCTAAGTAGGGGTCTATGGTCCAGACAAAGCTGCCGAAGATAATTTTTATAGGCCAATTAGGGGGGTCTCAGTGGGCCCCTGAATTTATATTGCGAAGATGAAAGGAGAGAGCTTTTGATGGGAAACTGTGGTAGGCATCACGTATCACCATGGACTGGGTGGTTGTATACCAGACAAGCAAGTTTGCTGCAGGAGGGAGGGGTCCTGGGTTCGAATCCCAGGGACGTACACTTTTTCAAAAAATTTACTTTTTTTTCTTCTTCTGTTTATTTTACATTAAATTATTTTTTTAATGTGTTTTTCGATATTCTGGAGGGTCCTTCATGTAGGAAATAATTTTTTTTTATTGGGAAAATGGGAAAAAACTGGAAAAATCCAGAAAAATCTGTTCATTTGCTCTTTTTTGACTCGCTTTGTAACATTTTGGATATTCTGGCATGCAAGGGGTGTTTTTTGTGTGTGAAATCCAGCAAAGAAAGCGTAATGGAATATTAAAAAAAAACAGAATAAAAAAATAAAATGGCGCGAGTGAGGTTCAAATTTCGAGACCCCCTAGTTCCTTTAATATGAAGGTATAATTTTCAAACTCGGACACTAAGTAGGGGTCTATGGTCCAAACAAAGCTGCCGAAGAAAATTTTTATAGGCCAATTAGGGGGGTCTCAGTGGGCCCCTAAATGTATATTGCGAAGATGAAAGGAGAGAGCTCTTAAAGGGAAGCTGTGGTAGGCTTCACGTATCACAGTGGACTGGGTGGTTGTATACCGGACAAGCAAGTTTGCTGCAGGCGGGAGGGGTCCTGGGTTTGAATCCCGGTGACGTACGCTTTTTAAAAAAATTTTCTTTTTTATTCTTCTTCTGTTTATTTTACATTAAATTATTTTTTTAATGTGTTTTTCTATATTCTGGAGGGGCTTGCATGAAGAAATAATTTTTTTTTATTGGGAAAATGGGAAAAAACTGGAAAAATCCTGAAAAATCTGTTCATTTGCTCTATTTTTGACTCGCTTTCTAACGTTTTGAATATTCTAGCATGCAAAGGGTGTTTTCTGTGTGTGAAATCCTGCAAAGAAAACGAAATGGAATAATAATAAAAAAAAATAATAAAAATAAAAAGGCGCGAGTAAGGTTCAAATTTCGAGACCCCCTAGCTCCCTTTAATATGAAGGTATAATTTTCAAACTCGGACACTAAGTAGGGGTCTATGGTCCAAACAAAGCTGCCGAAGAAAATTTTTATAGGCCAATTAGGGGGGTCTCAGTAAGCCCCTAAATGTATATTGCGAAGATGAAAGGAGAGAGCTCTTAAAGGGAAGCTGTGGTAGGCTTCACGTATCTCAGTGGACTGGGTGGTTGTATACCAGACAAGCAAGTTTGCTGAAGGCGGGAGGGGTCCTGGGTTCGAATCCCGGTGACGTACGCTTCTTAAAAAAATTTTCTTTTTTTTCTTCTTCTGTTTATTTTACATTAAATTATTTTTTTAATATTTTTTTCGATATTCTGGAGGGTCCTGCATGTTGGAAATAATTTTTTTTATTAGGAAAATTGGAAAAAACTGGAAAAATAATGAAAAATCTGTTCATTTGCTCTTTTTTGACTCGCTTTGTAACATTTTGAATATTCTAGCATGCAAGGGGTGTTTTCTATGTGTGAAATCCTGCAAAGAAAACGAAATGGAATATTAAAATAAAACAGAATAAAAAAATAAAATGGCGCGAGTGAGGTTCAAATTTCGAGACCCCCTAGCTCCCTTTAATATGAAGGTATAATTTTCAAACTCGGACACAAAGTAGGGGTCTATGGTCCAAACAAAGCTGCCGAAGAAAATTTTTATAGGCCAATTAGGGGGGTCTCAGTGGGCCCCTGAATGTATATTGCGAAGATGAAAGGAGAGAGCTTTTGAAGGGAAACTGTGGTAGGCTTCACGTATCACCATGGACTTGGTGGTTGTATACCAGACAAGCAAGTTTGCTGCAGGAGGGAGGGGTCCTGGGTTCGAATCCCAGGGACGTACACTTTTTCAAAAAATTTACTTTTTTTTCTTCTTCTGTTTATTTTACATTAAATTATTTTTTTAATGTGTTTTTCGATATTCTGGAGGGTCCTTCGTGTAGGAAATAATTTTTTTTTATTGGGAAAATGGGAAAAAGCTGGAAAAATCCAGAAAAATCTGTTCATTTGCTCTTTTTTGACTCGCTTTGTAACATTTTGAATATTCTGGCATGCAAGGGGTGTTTTCTGTGTGTGAAATCCAGCAAAGAAAGCGTAATGGAATATTAAAATAAAACAGAATAAAAATAAAAAGGCGCGAGAAAGATTGGAATTTCGAGATCCCCTAGCTCCCTTTAATATGAAAGTATAATTTTCAAACTCGGTCCCTAATTAGGGGTCTATGGTCCAGACAAAGCTGCCGAAGAAAATTTTTATAGGCCAATTAGGGGGGTCTCAGTGGGCCCCTGAATGTATATTGCGAAGATGAATGGAGAGAGCTTTTGAAGGGAAACTGTGGTAGGCTTCACGTATGACCATGGACTGGGTGGTTGTATACCAGACAAGCAAGTTTGCTGCAGGAGGGAGGGGTCCTGGGTTCGAATCCCAGGAACGTACACTTTTTCAAAAAATTTACTTTTTTTTCTTCTTCTGTTTATTTTACATTAAATTATTTTTTTAATGTGTTTTTCGATATTCTGGAGGGTCCTTCATGTAGGAAATAATTTTTTTTTATTGGGAAAATGGGAAAAAACTGGAAAAATCCAGAAAAATCTGTTCATTTGCTCTTTTTTGACTCGCTTTGTAACATTTTGGATATTCTGGCATGCAAGGGGTGTTTTCTGTGTGTGAAATCCAGCAAAGAAAGCGTAATGGAATATAAAAAAAAACAGAATAAAAAAATAAAAAGGCGCGAGTGAGGTTCAAATTTCGAGACCCCCTAGCTCCCTTTAATATGAAGGTATAATTTTCAAACTCGGACACTAAGTAGAAGTCTATGGTCCAAACAAAGCTGCCGAAGAAAATTTTTATAGGCCAATTAGGGGGGTCTCAGTGGGCCCCTAAATGTATATTGCGAAGATGAAAGGAGAGAGCTCTTAAAGGGAAGCTGTGGTAGGCTTCACGTATCACAGTGGACTGGATGGTTGTATACCGGACAAGCAAGTTTGCTGCAGGCGGGAGGGGTCCTGGGTTCGAATCCCGGTGACATACGCTTTTTTAAAAAAAATTTCTTTTTTTTCTTCTTCTGTTTATTTTACATTAAATTATTTTTTTAATGTGTTTTTCGATATTCTTTAGGGTCCTGCATGTAGGAAATAATTTTTTTTATTAGGAAAATTGGAAAAAACTTTAAAAATCCAGGAAAATCTGTTCATTTGCTCTTTTTTGACTCGCTTTGTAACATTTTGGATATTCTAGCGTGCAAGGGGGGTTTTCGGTGTGTGAAATCCAGCAAACAAAGCGTAATGGAATATTAAAAAAAAACAGAATAAAAAAATAAAATGGCGCGAGTGAGGTTCAAATTTCGAGACCCCCTAGCTCCCTTTAATATGAAGGTATAATTTTCAAACTCGGACACTAAGTAGGGGTCTATGGTCCAAACAAAGCTGCTGAAGAAAATTATTATAGGCCAATTAGGGGGGACTCAGTGGGCCCCTAAATGTTTATTGCGAAGATGAAAGGAGAGAGCTTTTAAAGGGAAGCTGTGGTAGGCTTCACGTATCACCGTGAACTGGATGGTTGTATACCAGACAAGCAAGTTTGCTGCAGGAGGGAGGGGTCCTGGGTTCGATTCCCAGAGACGTAAACTTTTTCAAACAATTTACTTTTTTTTTCTTCTTGTGTTTATTTTACATTAAATTATTATTTTAATGTGTTTTTCTATATTCTGGAGGGGCTTGCATGAAGGAAATAATTTTTTTTATTGGGAAAATGGGAAAAAAACTGGAAAAATCCTGAAAAATCTGTTCATTTGCTCTTTTTTGACTCGCTTTGTAACGTTTTGAATATTCTAGCATGCAAGGGGTGTTTCCTGTGTGTGAAATCCTGCAAAGAAAACGAAATGGAATAATAAAAAAAAATAATAAAAATAAAAAGGCGCGAGTAAGGTTCAAATTTCGAGACCCCCTAGCTCCCTTTAATATGAAGGTATAATTTTCAAACTCGGACACTAAGTAGGGGTCTATGGTCCAAACAAAGCTGCCGTAGAAAATTTTTATAGGCCAATTAGGGGGGTCTCAGTGGGCCCCTGAATGTATATTGCGAAGATGAAAGGAGAGAGCTTTTGAAGGGAAACTGTGGTAGGCTTCACGTATCACCATGGACTTGGTGGTTGTATACCAGACAAGCAAGTTTGCTGCAGGAGGGAGGGGTCCTGGGTTCGAATCCCAGGGACGTACACTTTTTCAAAAAATTTACTTTTTTTTCTTCTTCTGTTTATTTTACATTAAATTATTTTTCTAATGTGTTTTTCGATATTCTGGAGGGTCCTTCGTGTAGGAAATAATTTTTTTTATTGGGAAAATGGGAAAAAACTGGAAAAATCCAGAAAAATCTGTTCATTTGCTCTTTTTTGACTCGCTTTGTAACATTTTGAATATTCTGGCATGCAAGGGGTGTTTTCTGTGTGTGAAATCCAGCAAAGAAAGCGTAATGGAATATTAAAATAAAACAGAATAAAAAAATAAAATGGCGCGAGTGAGGTTCAACTTTCGAGACCCCCTAGCTCCCTTTAATATGAAGGTATAATTTTCAAACTCGGACACTAAGTAGGGGTCTATGGTCCAAACAAAGCTGCCGAAGAAAATTTTTATAGGCCAATTAGGGGGGTCTCAGTGGGCCCCTAAATGTATATTGCGAAGATGAAAGGAGAGAGCTCTTAAAGGGAAGCTGTGGTAGGCTTGACGTATCACAGTGGACTGGATGGTTGTATACCGGACAAGCAAGTTTGCTGCAGGCGGGAGGGGTCCTGGGTTCGAATCCCGGTGACGTACGCTTTTTTAAAAATTTTTTTTTTTTTCTTCTTCTGTTTATTTTACATTAAATTATTTTTTTTAATGTATTTTTCGATATTCTTTAGGGTCCTTCCTGTAGGAAATAATTTTTTTTTATTGGGAAAATGGGAAAAAACTGGAAAAATCCAGAAAAATCTGTTCATTTGCTCTTTTTTGACTCGCTTTGTAACATTTTGGATATTCTAGCATGCAAGGGGTGTTTTCTATGTGTGAAATCCTGCAAAGAAAACGAAATGGTATAATAAAAAAAAATTATAAAAATAAAAAGGCGCGAGTAAGGTTGGAATTTCGAGATCCCCTAGCTCCCTTTAATATGAAGGTATAATTTTCAAACTCGGTCCCTAAGTAGGGGTCTATGGTTCAGACAAAGCTGCCGAAGAAAATTTTTATAGGCCAATTAGGGGGGTCTCAGTGGGCCCCTGAATGTATATTGCGAAGATGAAAGGAGAGAGATTTTGAAGGGAAGCTGTGGTAGGCTTCACGTATCTCAGTGGACTGGGTGGTTGTATACCAGACAAGCAAGTTTGCTGCAGGCGGGAGGGGTCCTAAGTTCGAATCCCGGTGACGTACGCTTTTAAAAAAATTTTCTTTTTTTTCTTCTTCTGTTTATTTTACATTAAATTATTTTTTTAATATTTTTTTCGATATTCTGGAGTGTCCTGCATGTTGGAAATAATTTTTTTTTATTGGGAAAATGGGAAACAACTGGAAAAATCTGTTCATTTGCTCTTTTTTGACTCGCTTTGTAACATTTTGGATACTCTAGCATGCATGGGGTGTTTTCTGTGTGTGAAATCCAGCAAAGAAAGCGTAATGGAATATTAAAAAAAACAGAATAAAAAAATAAAATGGCGCGAGTGAGGTTCAAATTTCGAGACCCCTTAGCTCCCTTTAATATGAAGGTATAATTTTCAAACTCGGACACTAAGTAGGGGTCTATGGTCCAAACAAAGCTGCTGAAGAAAATTATTATAGGCCAATTAGGGGGGACTCAGTCGGCCCCTAAATGTTTATTGCGAAGATGAAAGGAGAGAGCTTTTAAACTGAAGCTGTGGTAGGCTTCACGTGTCACCGTGAACTGGATGGTTGTATACCAGACAAGCAAGTTTGCTGCAGGAGGGAGGGGTCCTGGGTTCGATTCCCAGAGACGTACACTTTTTCAAAAAATTTACTTTTTTATTCTTCTTCTGTTTATTTTACATTAAATTATTTTTTTAATATTTTTTTCGATATTCAGGAGGGACCTGCATGTTGGAAATAATTTTTTTTATTAGGAAAATTGGAAAAAACTGGAAAAATCCTGAAAAATCTGTTCATTTGCTCTTTTTTGACACGCTTTGTAACATTTTGAATATTCTAGCATGCAAGGGGTGTTTTCTATGTGTGAAATCCTGCAAAGAAAACGAAATGGAATAATAAAAAAAAAGTAATAAAAATAAAAAGGCGCGAGTAAGGTTGGAATTTCGAGATCCCCTAGCTCCCTTTAATATGAAGGTATAATTTTCAAACTCGGTCCCTAAGTAGGGGTCTATGGTCCTGAAAAAGCTGCAGAAGAAAATTTTTATAGGCCAATTAGGGGGGTCTCAGTGGGCCCCTGAATGTATATTGCGAAGATGAAAGGAGAGAGTTTTTGAAGGGAAACTGTGGTAGGCTTCCCGTATAACCATGGACTGGGTGGTTGTATACCAGACAAGCAAGTTTGCTGCAGGAGGGAGGGGTCCTGGGTTCGAATCCCAGGGACGTACACTTTTTCAAAAAATTTACTTTTTTTTCTTCTTCTGTTTATTTTACATTAAATTATTTTTCTAATGTGTTTTTCGATATTCTGGAGGGTCCTTCGTGTAGGAAATAATTTTTTTTTATTGGGAAAATGGGAAAAAACTGGAAAAATCCAGAAAAATCTGTTCATTTGCTCTTTTTTGACTCGCTTTGTAACATTTTGAATATTCTGGCATGCAAGGGGTGTTTTCTGTGTGTGAAATCCAGCAAAGAAAGCGTAATGGAATATTAAAATAAAACAGAATAAAAAAATAAAATGGCGCGAGTGAGGTTCAACTTTCGAGACCCCCTATCTCCCTTTAATATGAAGGTATAATTTTCAAACTCGGACACTAAGTAGGGGTCTATGGTCCAAACAAAGCTGCCGAAGAAAATTTTTATAGGCCAATTAGGGGGGTCTCAGTGGGCCCCTAAATGTATATTGCGAAGATGAAAGGAGAGAGCTCTTAAAGGGAAGCTGTGGTAGGCTTCACGTATCACAGTGGACTGGATGGTTGTATACCGGACAAGCAAGTTTGCTGCAGGCGGGAGGGGTCCTGGGTTCGAATCCCGGTGACGTACGCTTTTTTAAAAAAATTTCTTTTTTTTTCTTCTTCTGTTTAATTTACATTAAATTATTTTTTTTTATGTAGTTTTCGATATTCTTTAGGGTCCTTCCTGTAGGAAATAATTTTTTTTATTGGGAAAATGGGAAAAAACTGGAAAAATCCAGAAAAATCTGTTCATTTGCTCTTTTTTGACTCGCTTTGTAACATTTTGGATATTCTAGCATGCAAGGGGTGTTTTCTATGTGTGAAATCCTGCAAAGAAAACGAAATGGAATAATAAAAAAAAAATTATAAAAATAAAAAGGCGCGAGTAAGGTTGGAATTTCGAGATCCCCTAGCTCCCTTTAATATGAAGGTATAATTTTCAAACTCGGTCCCTAAGTAGGGGTCTATGGTTCAGACAAAGCTGCCGAAGAAAATTTTTATAGGCCAATTAGGGGGGTCTCAGTGGGCCCCTGAATGTATATTGCGAAGATGAAAGGAGAGAGTTTTTGAAGGGAAACTGTGGTAGGCTTCCCGTATAACCATGGACTGGGTGGTTGTATACCAGACAAGCAAGTTTGCTGCAGGAGGGAGGGGTCCTGGGTTCGAATCCCAGGGACGTACACTTTTTCAAAAAATTTACTTTTTTTTCTTCTTCTGTTTATTTTACATTAAATTATTTTTCTAATGTGTTTTTCGATATTCTGGAGGGTCCTTCGTGTAGGAAATAATTTTTTTTTATTGGGAAAATGGGAAAAAACTGGAAAAATCCAGAAAAATCTGTTCATTTGCTCTTTTTTGACTCGCTTTGTAACATTTTGAATATTCTGGCATGCAAGGGGTGTTTTCTGTGTGTGAAATCCTGCAAAGAAAACGAAATGGAATAATAAAAAAAAATTATAAAAATAAAAAGGCGCGAGTAAGGTTGGAATTTCGAGATCCCCTAGCTCCCTTTAATATGAAGGTATAATTTTCAAACTCGGTCCCTAAGTAGGGGTCTATGGTTCAGACAAAGCTGCCGAAGAAAATTTTTATAGGCCAATTAGGGGGGTCTCAGTGGGCCCCTGAATGTATATTGCGAAGATGAAAGGAGAGAGATTTTGAAGGGAAGCTGTGGTAGGCTTCACGTATCTCAGTGGACTGGGTGGTTGTATACCAGACAAGCAAGTTTGCTGCAGGCGGGAGGGGTCCTAAGTTCGAATCCCGGTGACGTACGCTTTTTAAAAAAATTTTCTTTTTTTTCTTCTTCTGTTTATTTTACATTAAATTATTTTTTTAATATTTTTTTCGATATTCTGGAGTGTCCTGCATGTTGGAAATAATTTTTTTTTATTGGGAAAATGGGAAAAAACTGGAAAAATCTGTTCATTTGCTCTTTTTTGACTCGCTTTGTAACATTTTGGATACTCTAGCATGCAAGGGGTGTTTTCTGTGTGTGAAATCCAGCAAAGAAAGCGTAATGGAATATTAAAAAAAACAGAATAAAAAAATAAAATGGCGCGAGTGAGGTTCAAATTTCGAGACCCCTTAGCTCCCTTTAATATGAAGGTATAATTTTCAAACTCGGACACTAAGTAGGGGTCTATGGTCCAAACAAAGCTGCTGAAGAAAATTATTATAGGCCAATTAGGGGGGACTCAGTCGGCCCCTAAATGTTTATTGCGAAGATGAAAGGAGAGAGCTTTTAAAGGGAAGCTGTGGTAGGCTTCACGTGTCACCGTGAACTGGATGGTTGTATACCAGACAAGCAAGTTTGCTGCAGGAGGGAGGGGTCCTGGGTTCGATTCCCAGAGACGTACACTTTTTCAAAAAATTTACTTTTTTTTTTCTTCTTGTGTTTATTTTACATTAAATTATTTTTTTAATGTGTTTTTCTATATTCTGGAGGGGCTTGCATGAAGAAATAATTTTTTTTTATTGGGAAAATGGGAAAAAACTGGAAAAATCCTGAAAAATCTGTTCATTTGCTCTATTTTTGACTCGCTTTCTAACGTTTTGAATATTCTAGCATGCAAGGGGTGTTTTCTGTGTGTGAAATCCAGCAAAGAAAGCGTAATGGAATATTAAAATAAAACAGAACAAAAAAATAAAATGGCGCGAGTGAGGTTCAAATTTCGAGACCCCCTAGCTCCCTTTAATATGAAGGTATAATTTTCAAACTCGGACACAAAGTAGGGGTCTATGGTCCAAACAAAGCTGCCGAAGAAAATTTTTATAGGCCAATTAGGGGGGTCTCAGTGGGCCCCTAAATGTATATTGCGAAGATGAAAGGAGAGAGCTCTTAAAGGGAAGCTGTGGTAGGCTTCACGTATCACAGTGGACTGGGTGGTTGTATACCGGACAAGCAACTGCAGGCGGGAGGGGTACTGGGTTCGAATCCCGGTGACGTACGATTTTTAAAAAAATTTTCTTTTTTATTCTTCTTCTGTTTATTTTACATTAAATTATTTTTTTAATATTTTTTTCGATATTCAGGAGGGACCTGCATGTTGGAAATAATTTTTTTTATTAGGAAAATTGGAAAAAACTGGAAAAATCCTGAAAAATCTGTTCATTTGCTCTTTTTTGACACGCTTTGTAACATTTTGAATATTCTAGCATGCAAGGGGTGTTTTCTATGTGTGAAATCCTGCAAAGAAAACGAAATGGAATAATAAAAAAAAAGTAATAAAAATAAAAAGGCGCGAGTAAGGTTGGAATTTCGAGATCCCCTAGCTCCCTTTAATATGAAGGTATAATTTTCAAACTCGGTCCCTAAGTAGGGGTCTATGGTCCAGAAAAAGCTGCAGAAGAAAATTTTTATAGGCCAATTAGGGGGGTCTCAGTGGGCCCCTGAATGTATATTGCGAAGATGAAAGGAGAGAGTTTTTGAAGGGAAACTGTGGTAGGCTTCCCGTATAACCATGGACTGGGTGGTTGTATACCAGACAAGCAAGTTTGCTGCAGGAGGGAGGGGTCCTGGGTTCGAATCCCAGGGACGTACACTTTTTCAAAAAATTTACTTTTTTTTCTTCTTCTGTTTATTTTACATTAAATTATTTTTTTAATGTGTTTTTCGATATTCTGGAGGGTCCTTCATGTAGGAAATAATTTTTTTTTATTGGGAAAATGGGAAAAAACTGGAAAAATCCTGAAAAATCTGTTCATTTGCTCTTTTTTGACTCGCTTTGTAACATTTTGAATATTCCAGCATGCAAGGGATGTTTTCTATGTGTGAAATCCTGCAAAGAAAACGAAATGGAATAATAAAAAAAAAAATTATAAAAATAAAAAGGCGCGAGAAAGGTTGGAATTTCGAGATCCCCTAGCTCCCTTTAATATGAAGGTATAATTTTCAAACTCGGTCCCTAAGTAGGGGTCTATGGTCCAGACAAAGCTGCCGAAGAAAATTTTTATAGGCCAATTAGGGGGGTCTCAGTGGGCCCCTGAATGTATATTGCGAAGATGAAAGGAGAGAGCTTTTGAAGGGAAACTGTGGTAGGCTTCACGTATCACCATGGACTGGGTGGTTGTATACCAGACAAGCAAGATTGCAGCAGGAGGGAGGGGTCCTGGGTTCGAATCCCAGGGACGTACACTTTTTCAAAAAATTTACTTTATTTTCTTCTTCTGTTTATTTTACATTAAATTATTTTTTTAATGTGTTTTTCGATATTCTGGAGGGTCCTTAGTGTAGGAAATAATTTTTTTTTATTGGGAAAATGGGAAAAAGCTGGAAAAATCCAGAAAAATCTGTTCATTTGCTCTTTTTTGACTCGCTTTGTAACATTTTGACTATTCTGGCATGCAAGGGGTGTTTTCTGTGTGTGAAATCCAGCAAAGAAAGCGTAATGGAATATTAAAATAAAACAGAATAAAAAAATAAAATGGAGCGAGTGAGGTTCAAATTTCGAGACCCCCTAGCTCCCTTTAATATGAAGGTATAATTTTCAAACTCGGACACTAAGTAGGGGTCTATGGTCCAAACAAAGCTGACGAAGAAAATTTTTATAGGCCAATTAGGGGGGTCTCAGTGGGCCCCTAAATGTATATTGCGAAGATGAAAGGAGAGAGCTCTTAAAGGGAAGCTGTGGTAGGCTTCACGTATCACAGTGGACTGGGTGGTTGTATACCAGACAAGCAAGTTTGCTGCAGGCGGGAGGGGTCCTGGGTTCGAATCCCGGTGACGTACGCTTTTTAAAAAAAATTTTCTTTTTTTTTTCTTCTGTTTATTTTACATTAAATTATTTTTTTAATGTGTTTTTCGATATTCTGGAGGGTCCTGCATGTAGGAAATAATTTTTTTTTATTGGGAAAATGGGAAAAAAACTGGAAAAATCCTGAAAAATCTGTTCATTTGCTCTTTTTTGACTCGCTTTGTAACATTTTGGATATTCTAGCATGCAAGGGGTGTTTTCTATGTGTGAAATCCTGCAAAGAAAACGAAATGGAATAATAAAAAAAAAATTATAAAAATAAAAGGGCGCGAGTAAGGTTGGAATTTCGAGATCCCCTAGCTCCCTTTAATATGAAGGTATAATTTTCAAACTCGGTCCCTAAGTAGGGGTCTATGGTTCAGACAAAGCTGCCGAAGAAAATTTTTATAGGCCAATTAGGGGGGTCTCAGTGGGCCCCTGAATGTATATTGCGAAGATGAAAGGAGAGAGATTTTGAAGGGAAGCTGTGGTAGGCTTCACGTATCTCAGTGGACTGGGTGGTTGTATACCAGACAAGCAAGTTTGCTGCAGGCGGGAGGGGTCCTAAGTTCGAATCCCGGTGACGTACGCTTTTTAAAAAAATTTTCTTTTTTTTCTTCTTCTGTTTATTTTACATTAAATTATTTTTTTAATATTTTTTTCGATATTCTGGAGTGTCCTGCATGTTGGAAATAATTTTTTTTTATTGGGAAAATGGGAAAAAACTGGAAAAATCTGTTCATTTGCTCTTTTTTGACTCGCTTTGTAACATTTTGGATACTCTAGCATGCAAGGGGTGTTTTCTGTGTGTGAAATCCAGCAAAGAAAGCGTAATGGAATATTAAAAAAAACAGAATAAAAAAATAAAATGGCGCGAGTGAGGTTCAAATTTCGAGACCCCTTAGCTCCCTTTAATATGAAGGTATAATTTTCAAACTCGGACAATAAGTAGGGGTCTATGGTCCAAACAAAGCTGCTGAAGAAAATTATTATAGGCCAATTAGGGGGGACTCAGTCGGCCCCTAAATGTTTATTGCGAAGATGAAAGGAGAGAGCTTTTAAAGGGAAGCTGTGGTAGGCTTCACGTGTCACCGTGAACTGGATGGTTGTATACCAGACAAGCAAGTTTGCTGCAGGAGGGAGGGGTCCTGGGTTCGATTCCCAGAGACGTACACTTTTTCAAAAAATTTACTTTTTTTTTTCTTCTTGTGTTTATTTTACATTAAATTATTTTTTTAATGTGTTTTTCTATATTCTGGAGGGGCTTGCATGAAGAAATAATTTTTTTTTATTGGGAAAATGGGAAAAAACTGGAAAAATCCTGAAAAATCTGTTCATTTGCTCTATTTTTGACTCGCTTTCTAACGTTTTGAATATTCTAGCATGCAAGGGGTGTTTTCTGTGTGTGAAATCCAGCAAAGAAAGCGTAATGGAATATTAAAATAAAACAGAACAAAAAAATAAAATGGCGCGAGTGAGGTTCAAATTTCGAGACCCCCTAGCTCCCTTTAATATGAAGGTATAATTTTCAAACTCGGACACAAAGTAGGGGTCTATGGTCCAAACAAAGCTGCCGAAGAAAATTTTTATAGGCCAATTAGGGGGGTCTCAGTGGGCCCCTAAATGTATATTGCGAAGATGAAAGGAGAGAGCTCTTAAAGGGAAGCTGTGGTAGGCTTCACGTATCACAGTGGACTGGGTGGTTGTATACCGGACAAGCAACTGCAGGCGGGAGGGGTACTGGGTTCGAATCCCGGTGACGTACGATTTTTAAAAAAATTTTCTTTTTTATTCTTCTTCTGTTTATTTTACATTAAATTATTTTTTTAATATTTTTTTCGATATTCAGGAGGGACCTGCATGTTGGAAATAATTTTTTTTATTAGGAAAATTGGAAAAAACTGGAAAAATCCTGAAAAATCTGTTCATTTGCTCTTTTTTGACACGCTTTGTAACATTTTGAATATTCTAGCATGCAAGGGGTGTTTTCTATGTGTGAAATCCTGCAAAGAAAACGAAATGGAATAATAAAAAAAAAGTAATAAAAATAAAAAGGCGCGAGTAAGGTTGGAATTTCGAGATCCCCTAGCTCCCTTTAATATGAAGGTATAATTTTCAAACTCGGTCCCTAAGTAGGGGTCTATGGTCCAGAAAAAGCTGCAGAAGAAAATTTTTATAGGCCAATTAGGGGGGTCTCAGTGGGCCCCTGAATGTATATTGCGAAGATGAAAGGAGAGAGTTTTTGAAGGGAAACTGTGGTAGGCTTCCCGTATAACCATGGACTGGGTGGTTGTATACCAGACAAGCAAGTTTGCTGCAGGAGGGAGGGGTCCTGGGTTCGAATCCCAGGGACGTACACTTTTTCAAAAAATTTACTTTTTTTTCTTCTTCTGTTTATTTTACATTAAATTATTTTTTTAATGTGTTTTTCGATATTCTGGAGGGTCCTTCATGTAGGAAATAATTTTTTTTTATTGGGAAAATGGGAAAAAACTGGAAAAATCCTGAAAAATCTGTTCATTTGCTCTTTTTTGACTCGCTTTGTAACATTTTGAATATTCCAGCATGCAAGGGATGTTTTCTATGTGTGAAATCCTGCAAAGAAAACGAAATGGAATAATAAAAAAAAAAATTATAAAAATAAAAAGGCGCGAGAAAGGTTGGAATTTCGAGATCCCCTAGCTCCCTTTAATATGAAGGTATAATTTTCAAACTCGGTCCCTAAGTAGGGGTCTATGGTCCAGACAAAGCTGCCGAAGAAAATTTTTATAGGCCAATTAGGGGGGTCTCAGTGGGCCCCTGAATGTATATTGCGAAGATGAAAGGAGAGAGCTTTTGAAGGGAAACTGTGGTAGGCTTCACGTATCACCATGGACTGGGTGGTTGTATACCAGACAAGCAAGATTGCTGCAGGAGGGAGGGGTCCTGGGTTCGAATCCCAGGGACGTACACTTTTTCAAAAAATTTACTTTATTTTCTTCTTCTGTTTATTTTACATTAAATTATTTTTTTAATGTGTTTTTCGATATTCTGGAGGGTCCTTCGTGTAGGAAATAATTTTTTTTTATTGGGAAAATGGGAAAAAGCTGGAAAAATCCAGAAAAATCTGTTCATTTGCTCTTTTTTGACTCGCTTTGTAACATTTTGAATATTCTGGCATGCAAGGGGTGTTTTCTGTGTGTGAAATCCAGCAAAGAAAGCGTAATGGAATATTAAAATAAAACAGAATAAAAAAATAAAATGGAGCGAGTGAGGTTCAAATTTCGAGACCCCCTAGCTCCCTTTAATATGAAGGTATAATTTTCAAACTCGGACACTAAGTAGGGGTCTATGGTCCAAACAAAGCTGACGAAGAAAATTTTTATAGGCCAATTAGGGGGGTCTCAGTGGGCCCCTAAATGTATATTGCGAAGATGAAAGGAGAGAGCTCTTAAAGGGAAGCTGTGGTAGGCTTCACGTATCACAGTGGACTGGGTGGTTGTATACCAGACAAGCAAGTTTGCTGCAGGCGGGAGGGGTCCTGGGTTCGTATCCCGGTGACGTACGCTTTTTAAAAAAAATTTTCTTTTTTTTTTCTTCTGTTTATTTTACATTAAATTATTTTTTTAATGTGTTTTTCGATATTCTGGAGGGTCCTGCATGTAGGAAATAATTTTTTTTTATTGGGAAAATGGGAAAAAAACTGGAAAAATCCTGAAAAATCTGTTCATTTGCTCTTTTTTGACTCGCTTTGTAACGTTTTGAATATTCTAGCATGCAAGGGGTGTTTCCTGTGTGTGAAATCCTGCAAAGAAAACGAAATGGAATAATAAAAAAAAATAATAAAAATAAAAAGGCGCGAGTAAGGTTCAAATTTCGAGACCCCCTAGCTCCCTTTAATATGAAGGTATAATTTTCAAACTCGGAAACTAAGTAGGGGTCTATGGTCCAAACAAAGCTGCCGATGAAAATTTTTATAGGCCAATTAGGGGGGTCTCAGTGGGCCCCTGAATGTATATTGCGAAGATGAAAGGAGAGAGCTTTTGAAGGGAAACTGTGGTAGGCTTCACGTATCACCATGGACTTGGTGGTTGTATACCAGACAAGCAAGTTTGCTGCAGGCGGGAGGGGTCCTAAGTTCGAATCCCGGTGACGTACGCTTTTTAAAAAAATTTTCTTTTTTTCTTCTTCTGTTTATTTTACATTAAATTATTTTTTTAATATTTTTTTCGATATTCTGGAGGGTCCTGCATGTTGGAAATAATTTTTTTTATTAGGAAAATTGGAAAAAACTGGAAAAATCCTGAAAAATCTGTTCATTTGCTCTTTTTTGACTCGCTTTGTAACATTTTGAATATTCTAACATGCAAGGGGTGTTTTCTATGTGTGAAATCCTGCAAAGAAAACGAAATGGAATAATAAAAAAAAATAATAAAAATAAAAAGGCGCGAGTAAGGTTGGAATTTCGAGATCCCCTAGCTCCCTTTAATATGAAGGTATAATTTTCAAACTCGGTCCCTAAGTAGGGGTCTATGGTCCAGACAAAGCTGCCGAAGAAAATTTTTATAGGCCAATTAGGGGGGTCTCAGTGGGCCCCTGAATGTATATTGCGAAGATGAAAGGAGAGAGCTTTTGAAGGGAAACTGTGGTAGGCTTCACGTATCACCATGGACTGGGTGGTTGTATACCAGACAAGCAAGTTTGCTGCAGGAGGGAGGGGTCCTGGGTTCGAATCCCAGGGACGTACACTTTTTCAAAAAATTTACTTTTTTTTCTTCTTCTGTTTATTTTACATTAAATTATTTTTTTAATGTGTTTTTCGATATTCTGGAGGGTCCTTCATGTAGGAAATAATTTTTTTTTATTGGGAAAATGGGAAAAAACTGGAAAAATCCAGAAAAATCTGTTCATTTGCTCTTTTTTGACTCGCTTTGTAACATTTTGGATATTCTGGCATGCAAGGGGTGTTTTCTGTGTGTGAAATCCAGCAAAGAAAGCGTAATGGAATATTAAAAAAAAACAGAATAAAAAAATAAAATGGCGCGAGTGAGGTTCAAATTTCGAGACCCCCTAGCTCCCTTTAATATGAAGGTATAATTTTCTAACTCCGACACTAAGTAGGGGTCTATGGTCCAAACAAAGCTGCCGAAGAAAATTTTTATAGGCCAATTAGGGGGGTCTCAGTGGGCCCCTAAATGTATATTGCGAAGATGAAAGGAGAGAGCTCTTAAAGGGAAGCTGTGGTAGGCTTCACGTATCTCAGTGGACTGGGTGGTTGTATACCAGACAAGCAAGTTTGCTGCAAGCGGGAGGGGTCCTGGGTTCGAATCCCGTAGACGTACGCTTTTTAAAAAAAATTTCTTTCTTTTTCTTTTTCTGTTTATTTTACATTAAATTATTTTTTTAATATTTTTTTCGATATTCTGGTGGGTCCTGCATGTTGGAAATAATTTTTTTTATGAGGAAAATTGGAAAAAACTGGAAAAATCCTGAAAAATCTGTTCATTTGCTCTTTTTTGACTCGCTTTGTAACATTTTGAATATTCTAGCATGCAAGGGGTGTTTTCTATGTGTGAAATCCTGCAAAGAAAACGAAATGGAATAATAAAAAAAAAATAATAAAAATAAAAAGGCGCGAGTAAGGTTGGAATTTCGAGATCCCCTAGCTCCCTTAAATATGAAGGTATAATTTTCAAACTCGGTCCCTAAGTAGAAGTCTATGGTCCAGACAAAGCTGCCGAAGAAAATTTTTATAGGCCAATTAGGGGGGTCTCAGTGGGCCCCTGAATGTATATTGCGAAGATGAAAGGAGAGAGCTTTTGAAGGGAAACTGTGGTAGGCTTCACGTATCACCATGGACTGGGTGGTTGTATACCAGACAAGCAAGTTTGCTGCAGGAGGGAGGGGTCCTGGGTTCGAATCCCAGGGACGTACACTTTTTCAAAAAATTTACTTTTTTTTCTTCTTCTGTTTATTTTACATTAAATTATTTTTTTAATGTGTTTTTCGATATTCTGGAGGGTCCTTCATGTAGGAAATAATTTTTTTTTATTGGGAAAATGGGAAAAAACTGGAAAAATCCAGAAAAATCTGTTCATTTGCTCTTTTTTGACTCGCTTTGTAACATTTTGGATATTCTGGCATGCAAGGGGTGTTTTCTGTGTGTGAAATCCAGCAAAGAAAGCGTAATGGAATATTAAAAAAAAACAGAATAAAAAAATAAAATGGCGCGAGTGAGGTTCAAATTTCGAGACCCCCTAGCTCCCTTTAATATGAAGGTATAATTTTCAAACTCCGACACTAAGTAGGGGTCTATGGTCCAAACAAAGCTGCCGAAGAAAATTTTTATAGGCCAATTAGGGGGGTCTCAGTGGGCCCCTAAATGTATATTGCGAAGATGGAAGGAGAGAGCTCTTAAAGGGAAGCTGTGGTAGGCTTCACGTATCTCAGTGGACTGGGAGGTTGTATACCAGACAAGCAAGTTTGCTGCAGGCGGGAGGGGTCCTGGGTTCGAATCCCGTAGACGTACGCTTTCTAAAAAAAATTTCTTTTTTTTTCTTCTTCTGTTTATTTTACATTAAATTATTTTTTTAATATTTTTTTCGATATTCTGGAGGGTCCTGCATGTTGGAAATAATTTTTTTTATGAGGAAAACTGGAAAAATCCTGAAAAATCTGTTCATTTGCTCTTTTTTGACTCGCTTTGTAACATTTTGAATATTCTAGCATGCAAGGGGTGTTTTCTATGTGTGAAATCCTGCAAAGAAAACGAAATGGAATAATAAAAAAAAAATAATAAAAATAAAAAGGCGCGAGTAAGGTTGGAATTTCGAGATCCCCTAGCTCCCTTAAATATGAAGGTATAATTTTCAAACTCGGTCCCTAAGTAGAAGTCTATGGTCCAGACAAAGCTGCCGAAGAAAATTTTTATAGGCCAATTAGGGGGGTCTCAGTGGGCCCCTGAATGTATATTGCGAAGATGAAAGGAGAGAGCTTTTGAAGGGAAACTGTGGTAGGCTTCACGTATGACCATGGACTGGGTGGTTGTATACCAGACAAGCAAGTTTGCTGCAGGAGGGAGGGGTCCTGGGTTCGAATCCCAGGGACGTACACTTTTTCAAAAAATTTACTTTTTTTTCTTCTTCTGTTTATTTTACATTAAATTATTTTTTAATGTGTTTTTCGATATTCTGGAGGGTCCTTCATGTAGGAAATAATTTTTTTTTATTGGGAAAATGGGAAAAAAACTGGAAAAATCCAAAAAAATCTGTTCATTTGCTCTCTTTTGACTCGCTTTGTAACATTTTGAATATTCTGGCATGCAAGGGGTGTTTTCTGTGTGTGAAATCCAGCAAAGAAAGCGTAATGGAATATTAAAATAAAACAGAACAAAAAAATGAAATGGCGCGAGTGAGGTTCAAATTTCGAGACCCCCTAGCTCCCTTTAATATGAAGGTATAATTTTCAAACTCGGACACTAAGTAGGGGTCTATGGTCCAAACAAAGCTGCCGAAGAAAATTTTTATAGGCCAATTAGGGGGATCTCAGTGGGCCCCTAAATGTATATTGCGAAGATGAAAGGAGAGAGCTCTTAAAGGGAAGCTGTGGTAGGCTTCACGTATCACAGTGGACTGGATGGTTGTATACCGGACAAGCAAGTTTGCTGCAGGCGGGAGGGGTCCTGGGTTCGAATCCCGGTGACGTACGCTTTTTTAAAAAAATTTCTTTTTTTTTCTTCTTCTGTTTATTTTACATTAAATTATTTTTTTAATGTGTTTTTCGATATTCTTTAGGGTCCTGCATGTAGGAAATAATTTTTTTTATTAGGAAAATTGGAAAAATCTTTAAAAATCCAGGAAAATTTGTTCATTTGCTCTTATTTGACTCGCTTTGTAACATTTTGGATATTCTAGCGTGCAAGGGGGGTTTTCGGTGTTTGAAATCCAGCAAACAAAGCGTAATGGAATATTAAAAAAAAACAGAATAAAAAAATAAAATGGCGCGAGTGAGGTTCAAATTTCGAGACCCCCTAGCTCCCTTTAATATGAAGGTATAATTTTCAAACTCGGACACTAAGTAGGGGTCTATGGTCCAAACAAAGCTGCTGAAGAAAATTATTATAGGCCAATTAGGGGGGACTCAGTGGGCCCCTAAATGTTTATTGCGAAGATGAAAGGAGAGAGCTTTTAAAGGGAAGCTGTGGTAGGCTTCACGTATCACCGTGAACTGGATGGTTGTATACCAGACAAGCAAGTTTGCTGCAGGAGGGAGGGGTCCTGGGTTCGATTCCAAGAGACGTAAACTTTTTCAAACAATTTACTTTTTTTTTCTTCTTGTGTTTACTTTACATTAAATTATTATTTTAATGTGTTTTTCTATATTCTGGAGGGTCCTTCGTGTAGGAAATAATTTTTTTTTATTGGAAAATGGGAAAAAACTGGAAAAATCCAGAAAAATCTGTTCATTTGCTCTTTTTTGACTCGCTTTGTAACATTTTGAATATTCTGGCATGCAAGGGGTGTTTTCTGTGTGTGAAATCCAGCAAAGAAAGCGTAATGGAATATTAAAATAAAACAGAATAAAAAAATAAAATGGCGCGAGAGAGGTTCAAATTTCGAGACCCCCTAGCTCCCTTTAATATGAAGGTATAATTTTCAAACTCGGACACTAAGTAGGGGTCTATGGTCCAAACAAAGCTGCCGAAGAAAATTTTTATAGGCCAATTAGGGGGGTCTCAGTGGGCCCCTAAATGTATATTGCGAAGATGAAAGGAGAGAGCTCTTAAAGGGAAGCTGTGTTAGGCTTCACGTATCACAGTGGACTGGGTGGTTGTATACCAGACAAA
Source organism: Parasteatoda tepidariorum (assembly GCF_982258835.1). Classification (NCBI taxonomy): domain Eukaryota; kingdom Metazoa; phylum Arthropoda; class Arachnida; order Araneae; family Theridiidae; genus Parasteatoda; species Parasteatoda tepidariorum. Next base: position 3,775,266 of record NC_141757.1, on the reverse strand, counting down.
CAAGTTTGCTGCAGGCGGGAGGGGTCCTGGGTTCGAATCCCGGTGACGTACGATATTTAAAAAAAAATTTCTTTTTTTTTCTTCTGTTTATTTTACATTAAATTATTTTTTTAATGTGTTTTTCGATATTCTGGAGGGTCCTGCATGTTGGAAATAATTTTTTTTATTAGGAAAATTGGAAAAAACTGGAAAAATCCTGAAAAATCTGTTTATTTGCTCTTTTTTGACTCGCTTTGTAACATTTTGAATATTCTGGCATGCAAGGGGTGTTTTCTGTGTGTGAAATCCAGCAAAGAAAGCGTAATGGAATATT